>NW_022476051.1:122654-199107 GCF_009193645.1 Aspergillus pseudonomiae | reverse complement strand
TTTTTTAAAAAAAAAAAAAAGACAGAGAGAGGAATATAATTCACGTAGACAGACAAACAGACGCATCGATGGAGACATCAAATTGCGGTGTCAAGTAGCGTGAAAAAGTGGGCAATATTTCATAGACAACGAACACCAGGTGGACTCTATCTATACAGAAAGCACATTCCACATGTCGAATCAACTTCGTATTTACTTCTCACTCTTCACATGGACCATAGTAGAAGGTAGTATAGGCGAGATTTAGCCTAGTTCTGAAACATCTAACTGTCTTCTAATTGCCTTCGGCTTGGTTCGCCTTCACCAGAGAATCCAATCATAGTTTAGCCATTGACCAGCGGTGCACCGACTGTCCGCCCGATGCAGGCGGTTCTCAGCAGTTCCGTGGATTGGGCAAGAAGTGTTGGCAGTGTATCCATTGGGTACCTTAGGTACCGATCCATGAGGTCATGTTTGCTCGGGAGGCCCGACGTGGCCTGGTAGACGGTGTCAACTTAAGCCGGCAGTTTACGAGTAGCCTGCAGCAGAGTCTATGCCTCAAGCGGCATACGGTTGTTAGTTGGATCTGTCCGGAGTATGGCTGTGGTATCTGCCAGTACCAATCAAGAGAAATGCGGTTTGGTGGTGAATTGATCTGCACCTGGCGATGGCGGTGTGGCTGAGAAGCTCCTTTCCCAGCCACGTGCCATGGTTCTCATTGGCAGGCAACGGTGAGGCCGCGACCCGGTGTGGCGGATGCCAGAACGCAGATGCGAAAAGGCACCGTACAATGTTCTTCAGCTTCTCCCCCATCCCCCCGATTACCTTATGATTAATGTCATTTCCCCTTCTTCCTTACCCAGGTTGTATTTGGTTGCCTGACATCAACCTCGCAAATGAGTCATTAGTCGAAGCCTAAAGATTTGATACCTACCTACTACGCTTAGATCTTTGCGCAGTTACCGCTTTCTGTGATTCAGCGCCTACAAATACACCGCGTCTTCCGTCGGTTACATCGGACCACGTGTACATGATACCCTTCAGGTCGAACTTATTTATTATTTTATTCTGGGACGCGCTCACGGAAAGCTCACGGAAAAGAATATGATTAATGGTCTTGACCGTGTACTCAGCATTACTACTACTATTACCCACCTCGGCATAGCCCTTGAATCGAGTGGCGTTGCTGCCAAGACTGATTAGTCATTAGTGGAACTGGATGCCTTGTTGTTACCTGAAAAATTCGGCACCCCCCCGTTTTCCTGAGGAACCTACACCCTTCAGTGTGCCACTGTGAAGAACTGCAAGATCGACAACTTTACTTTTTTTTTTTTTTTTTATTTGATAATATCGCACTCATTTTTGACTTGTGATCCTCACGAATCTCGAACCTTTGGAAAGCAGCTACCATCTACGAGCGTTCCGTTCTTAGCTCGTCCTTCATCTATCCAAACAACCCGCCTCATCCCAATTGACGGCGGGGTCCACTACGATATGGGAGACGGTTCTGATTATCCTAGCCCACGAAGCGAAGGTCCCGGCGGGCCTGCAACTGTCCTTGTCACTGCCCAAGAACCTATCCCTCCAGCACCAAAAATGACTGATCAACTGTCTCCAAATTTTATGGAAGGAGCTCGTCCGCGACTGTCGGTGAGACGGGCGCGAGATCCACCCAAGAACGCTGCAGGCCAGATCTATTGCGACCATCCTGAGTGTCAGCACGCGCCTCCGACGTTCCGCCGCCCATGCGAATGGAAGTAAGTTCTTCTCTCATACACTCCCTTGATTGCTGATCAAGCTAACCATGGTATCACCAACAGCAAGCACATGGACAAACACGACCGCCCTTACAAGTGCTTAGAACCTGGATGTGACAAGATCCAGGGTTTTACGTACTCCGGTGGCCTTTTGAGACACCAGCGCGAAGTACACAAGAAGAATATAAATGCGAAGAAACCTCTGATGTGCCCGTATGCCGACTGTAATCGCAGCACAGGCAACGGATTTACGCGTCAAGAGAACCTAAAGGAACATCTTCGACGCCGTCATATGCATACCGACAATGGCCACGCGTCGGAACTACCTATTGTGCCAGTGCCGGAACTGGATGGTACCACGGCCCTGCCAGTCACTTCGCCTGTCAAGCGGAAGCGCGACTCGATCGATTCGGTCGAAATTCCCGACGAAGAAGAAAACGGCGTGGACCTACGAAATGAAATCAAGAGACTACGACGCGAAGCCCAAATGAAGGATCGGCGGCTGGAGGAGTTGGAAAGAATCGTTGCGGACTTGCAGCAGAGAATTCCGCAGACTGCAGTCTCGCAGGGATAGGTGTCGGATTGTGGTCTCATGAGAAATATCAGTTTGCAATGCATGTTATCTCCTCCACGAGTTGACATGGCTTTCTTTCTCTTTTCATTTGGCTTTGGTTTTTACCCCTTTGTTACTTTTGCTTTGCATTCCACGGGCGTTTTCACATGCAGAGTGCGGGCCTTCAGGTTTGCGTTCAATGTTTACAACATCAGTGGGTGGTTTATATGGATCGATCTACATCTCAGAACGCGTGGTTTACAACAGGCAGCTCTGAAGAATCTGGCGTTTGCTCGAGGTTGATAATACGGACCCGGCGGTGTTATTATGGTTGTCTCCCTTTCTATTCCCTGAAATATACCCAGGCGTTTTCCAACCCATCTCCTTTGTTAGTCTCAACAACTCCAACCTTGTCTTTGTATTCCTTTTCTCCCTTCTCCATACGACATTGTGACATTCCGAATCGTGTCAACCAGTGCCTGTACAAGGTGAAGGATGTATTGCCATTTAGTGTATACGCATGGTATTTACAAGTACAGCTGAACAAGCTTCGCTAGTCACACTATCTGGCAGGGCTTATGTTGGCCTTCTCAAGAAGTTCCGATGGGCACACGCTGATCTAGTATGTCTTGTGATTGTAATTGTCACCTCTTTTGCTTACAAACTCTTGATTGATTCCTTGTCACAAACTTTTCTTTTACACTTATTCTCTAGCGTGTAGGTCAGATAAATTTGTCTTTCACATGGAAAGTACTAAGAGTAGCCTTGACCATGCGATTATCGGATCAAGAACAGGCTAGTGTAGAATAGTCCTGCGATATGTGGAAGACGATTCGCCACAACAATGCTCAAGAGGCTTTAGTTGGTGGGCACAATCACGTATGACTCCAAATGACTCGTAAGTGACCAGGCTTTACGGTCTGACTCAACCCCTGAGGTATCGATGCGCTGCGCTCGCTCCTTTGAGGACTATTCGCAGTTGTTACTAGATCTGAAGATGGATCATCTTATGGGAAGTCGTATGATAGTGTCATGTGCAGTAAATGCGTGGGGGCTTCCAGCCGTAGTATGGTACTTGTTATAGATGGAAAGAAAAACTGCCTTGCTTCGTTCTTTGATTACTGATGTTCCCAACGTTAGCCATGTTCGCAATGAAGTTTTATGTATATACACAAATGCCGGTTGTGTGGTACATGGCTGAGTCAGCCCAGATTTATGTTGTTGCGGCCTGGCGAGCGACTTCGCTGCCTGCCAAACAAAGCATGGGATTTAGTTCACAGTCCGAATGGCGTATGCGATTACCAGACAAGGATCCATTAGTACAATGTTGGCTCTTTCATATCTGATACACTAACACAATGGCCTTTCAACCTCATATGGACATCACGTTTAATGCAAACAATTGATGCGCTCTTTAAACCCCTCATAATTTAGACTTGGATCGTCCGCTCAAAACTTTGAGCGTCGCTCATGAAGATTCCGCTCTGTACTATCGCTTACTGGCACTACGCGGATTAGCCTGTTCCTGACCGGTTCCTGACTGAGTACAACTTATTTTTGAAGCATTTTATCACCCGTCCAGACTGAAGCCCAAGAAAACATGGCCCATTCAACTCCTTTCACGGAGGTCGCAATGTCCCACCAAACAGACTCTCCTTATGTTCGGACTCAGCAATATACACGAGGCGCTGGTAGACTCTTCCAACAACCGGCCGTCCCAATGCAGGCCGAATGGGGTCTCCCTCATGTTGACCCCGTTACCTCTGCTACTCATGTTTTCTCAGAAGGAGAATTTGTCCCATACGAGTTCTTCAAAAAAATCGGCCCAGAGTGGTTCGTTCCTGAAGCAGAAGGAAAGGAATGGAAGTACTGCATGCGCAGAGAGGCCCAAAAGATTTTACCATTTCTCTACCTGGGTCCATATGCCTCCTTGAAAAACACAGCCTGGCTCAAAGCCCAAGGGTTCACTTTGCTTTTGGCTATTCGAGACGAAAGGTTTCCAAACGTCTGTGGGGAGAACGCAGCTACTGAGCTGGGAATTGAAGCCGAGACCTTTGCAGTCGCACAGACTCAGGATTTTGTGTCCATAGGGCCTCGTCTGATTCGAACAATCAATGACCACATCTCATCCTCGCATACCCCAGTATCCAACGAATGGCCCTACAAGAAGGTTTTGGTATTTTGCGAGACTGGGAACGGTTATTCGGGCTTAGCACTAGTTGCGTACTTGATGGTAATGCTCAACTTAAAGCTACACCAAGCTTTAGCTGTGGTTCATGCGCACCGACTATCCGTGGAAGCAGATGAACTATCGAGACAAATGTTAGTTTCATTCGAATCGATCATTATGGCCAAAAGGAACGTTGAAGAGGTCAGACGAGCAACTACAGAGGGTGCAGGCTTGATGGTTCCTCCCCAGACTGTATGTAAAAAGAGGAGTTTTACACATCGCAATGAGGATGAGGCTATGGAAGACATCATGGATATGGGTGCAGATGAAGATACAGCCTCTGATAGAAAGCCTGTGGCTCCATTCCAGGACCGTTGAGGATGGTTTGACTAGAACAAAATATTAATTTTTCTTATGATGACTTAGTTTGGAATGGTATTGGTCATCATAGAATTCGTTAGGATGACGTTGATTAAACACCATTTCCCTCTTGATAATTTGCTCTTGCACCTTCTCTTTTTATTTCTTTGTACATTACAAGGTCAATGATTCTAAGCATCTTTCATGCCCCAGGGTACTGATTTCCAATCACCAATCACCTGAAGTGACTTGCAAACCACTGAACAATCAGCATTATCTATTCTATTAAACTCTACAAAGCACATTTGATAGACACAATTTGTTGTCTTCAGCCTAAGTCTAGTCCTTCCATTATTCGGAAATTCTTTCCCCTTCTTGTCCTATTTTCTCCAGGGTTCCAGGCCGACCAGAATTGATTGACTCAACTGTAGCAATGATCTTTGTTGTTATTCACTATCCCTGAGGGGAAGGGCCGTTGACCCATTCACTGTATTGCTTATAACATTTCATGTACATTTCTCAGTCTGCTCGCGTCCAAAATCCAACCTGCAGCTAATTACTTACAAAAGTGGAAAACAGCCACCATGCGACTCCGTGAGAGTATCCGCCCTCCTGAGCGCTATGAATCAGAGCACTTTTACACGTCGCTAGGTCAAAAGTCACTTCGCCAGCACAGAAATCCAAACCGCCCTCCCTACATCGATTTCAACCCCAACCTGCCTCCTGCTGTCTTCCCCACTCTGGACTTCCCTCGCCCAGCGGTACCAGAGGCTGGCAAATGTGCACAGAGCAAGGGAGAAGAGACCAATAGTGGAGGCACTTTACAGCACGGTCGCGAGCAACCTGAGCATTATGGGGAGGACAAGGATAGCAGAGAGGCAGGCGTCGATCTCGTGGACATCCCTATCAATCAGGTCGAGAACTACGTTGCGAGCAACGGTGACTTGAACCCAGTTTACGTCAAAAACATGGCTACGATGGCTGCTGCGGACTCGTCTGCGAGTGATGACTTGCACAATGAGACTGATGACATCGAGGCTCATGATGAGGATGAGGTGAGCTAACCATACACTCGATGTATCGCAGCTTTTAGTGGCCGGCGATGTACTAACAATGTTCTAGTCCGCGCATGAGATCCCTAACCCAAAGTGGAGCGATTTATGTCCTGGAATGCAGGTGGAAATTTTCGACAATCTTCTTCAATGCTATACTTGGAAAGACGCGTGTTATAGGTTAAATCTGACAGGAGAAGATCAAGAGAAGGTCGGAAAGCATATTTTTGCTCGCAATAAGCAGATGGAACAGGAAGAATCTCAGATGAAAAATATGCGAACGAAACAACTGAGATCGCTCTTGAAGATTGACAACAGTGCAAGACATCTCCAGGATTCGCACCAGTTTCTTTTCCGCAAAACCTCTCGAGACACCACTAGTCATCTGCGAAGGAGTAATAGGCCAGACTATCTTATGTGCCATTCTAAAGAGGTTATGAACGCTAAACGGTATTTGCGCCAACAGGGCCTAAGCCCTAGATATGCTGGGGATTGGGGTAACAGCATCAGCCCTACTCATCCCTCTGGAATCGACCAAGATCATGATATGAGCAATCTAGGGAAGCAGGTGAGCTGCGGGCAATACATGGAACTAGCCACAGATACGACTGATGATGACATGATGGATTTTGCGTTCGATCATAAAGCTCCGACTGCGATCCCGGATAAGCAGTCATTCATTAACACAATCGGGACGGCAGCTGTTGCTAGCCCGAGGGATATGACGCTATGCAGAGGTAACTTAAACACAGCCCCAAGATGGCTGAATCTTCTTTACCAGCATTCTATACGGAACTACCAGCCAGCTTTTCGGGAGAATAAGCTTGTTTGCCTCAAAATCGGTACCGAGCACGCCGCCCAGATTCATGATACCCAGCCGATAGCTTGCATTCAGCCAGCGAAATTGGTAAAACGTTTCCCTCCCATTGATGCTATTTACTATGACCCCCCTTCATGGACCCCTGTAATTATTCAGAATTATGGAGCGAGAACTAATCCAACAATGCCTCCAATACCTAGACCATCCTTGGACGGCGAGCCACAGCCTCTACCGAGAACAATGGGTGGAAATTGGTCATATAGCTCTTTCGAATCGCATCCAACAACATCTTCTATGAGGTTCCAGCAAAAATTGGAAGAGGCACGTCTTGAGACACAAAGGGCGAGAAGACGCGGAACGCAGCAACTTGCAGGTGGTAGAGGCTATGGACCATATTTTACCCCAAGGCAAAGCCCTGAAGGCATAAGTCGGTCATCCTCAACCACCACTGGGGGATTTATGTCTCCTAATAGCTCAGGCGAGCTTTACGGTGCATCGATGCAGAGTCAAAGTGAAAACTCTTCAAGAACGGTTACTTCTCTTGGGACCTCTCTTCATGACTCTACGGAACGGAGGGCTTCTTCTGGAACTATGAATTTGCCAAGGATCCCTTCCACTTCGTACCACGGCGGAGATCTTCAAACTCAGCCCAGTGTCATGCATACGATGCAAAGCGATGAAGAGCAAGAAGGACTGAGATGTGAAGATGAATACTGTACTACTGATGACGAAGTGGTTCTTCTACCTACAGGAAATCCCCACTAAACGAAATGGCGATTACGGCCACATCCACCTGCTAGCCTTACAGACAACGCTGATATTCACACGGCAGATTTCACCAATGCTCAGGATGGTCAAATAAAGGAAACCTGTTTTTACTTCCCCTTTTATTTCTTGAAGATCTTCAACGAATTTCACCCGGAATGTGTTGCATACTCGGAATTGGGAAGCCAGTCAACAAACATGAGACCATTACTTACCTTGAGAATGACATTACAATGGACTTTATAGATGTTCTTGGGCTGACTTCCCATATTTTTCTGTCCATTTTGCTAAATACAACCGCAGTCAAAAAAAGAGGGGAAAAAAGAGGTTAAACTGCTAATACTTTCAATCGCCACAAACAGCTTGAAAGAACCTAGAACACTCCATTGTACTAATGTTGTAAGCATCTTCTGCATGTTCTAGAAGCCCACTAAAATCAATCAAAAGGTGGCCCGTGCGCTGACGCGAAATCTGCGCGTCCGAACGGCAGCGATTAGATTGCAGGCGCGGCAAGATGACAAAATGCGCCAGTTAGCAACACCGTGCACAACCTCTCAAGCGCACGATCTTGGTCGGGTATCTTTGGGTTTCTTTCATTTATAGATAGTTATACAAATCCAGTCAATACTCTTTTTGCCCCTTTTCTGATTTGGTGCCCCTGCTTTTATTGGATTTGCGCTTGCACCAGAGGGGCAAAATCGACCACGGTAACCGCGTCCATACGCCAAACGTACATGATATGAAAAGTGTTTGGAATTTGACTATTGGAAGATTCTGGGATCCGAAACAAGGAAACACAGATATGTCAAACTCCGATACGCCGGTTGAGACTGAGGGCATGCGGCAAGACTCAACACAGCTTTCTTCGCCGGTGACGAACGACGCCGGGGAGTCAACTCCCGAGAAGATGGATGTGGAGGAGGAGAATACAGAGGAGATGGATGCGCAGGCTAAGGCGCTGATGCATTTATTGAGTACCAGTGAAGTGCGTGTTTCATCCTCGTACGTTGGTAATGGAAAGAGCCTGTTGCTGATGGTGTCTTTTGCGGCTTGAATAGGTTTTCGTCGCGATCATGGCGGATAAGATGAAGAAACAGCAGGAGGAGGCGAAACTCGAAGCGGCGAGACAGCACGAGCAGAAGAGTGCGGAGGCGATGACGAAGAAGAAGCCCACCACTGAGCCTGCTGGGAGACGCGCGACGCGCACGAGTGCGAGGCAGAGCGCGGCGAAGGAACCTGTTGCTGAGGCGGACGTGAAGACGGAGGAGCAGGGTGCTGCTGCGAAGTCGAAACGAGGTCGGGGCAGGAAAGCTGTTGCTCCTGCGGCTGCGAAGTCAAATACCATCTCCAGTTACTTTAAGAAGGCCGATGTGCAGGTTCCCGAGGAAAATCCCACCGTTCAGGAGGCTCTGGAACATGCTGCGGATGAGTATGAGGCCAATCCATCTGTCTTGGGCGGACAGGATCTGGTCGCTACCCAGCAGCCGGAACTGATCACCGGGGGTCAGATGAAGAAGTATCAGCTGGAGGGATTGGAGTGGTTGAAGTCGCTTTGGATGAATGGTCTGTGTGGCATTTTGGCCGACGAGATGGGTCTGGGAAAGACTGTGCAGGCTATCTCCCTGCTTGCCTTCTTCAAGGAGAAGAAGATTTCCGGGCCGTTTTTGATTGCGGCTCCGCTTAGTACTGTGAGTAATTGGGTGGATGAGTTCGCTCGGTGGACGCCTAGCATCAAGACGGTGTTGTACCATGGAAGCAAGGATGAGCGGGCGGAGATTCGACGAAAGATGATGAATATGAAGAATCAGCGGGACATGGATTTCCCGGTGGTTTGTACTTCCTATGAGATATGTATGAATGATCGGAAGTTCCTTGGGCAATATCAGTGGCGATACATCATTGTGGTATGTGTTGCGATGCTTCGCCCCGGTCTGCCAGTGCCGCTGCTAATGAATGTACAGGACGAAGGACACCGCTTGAAGAATATGAACTGTCGACTAATCAAAGAACTCCTCACCTATAACTCTGCAAACAGACTCCTTATCACGGGCACGCCGTTGCAAAATAACATAACCGAGCTCTGGTCGCTGTTGCATTTCCTGCTGCCCGAGATCTTCAACGACCTTGATAGCTTCCAAAGCTGGTTCGATTTCTCGTCAATGTTGGACAGTAGCGACAAGACGAATGTTATCGAGCGCCGAAAGCGTACTCTAGTGTCCACGATGCATTCCATCCTGAAGCCGTTCCTGTTAAGACGTGTCAAGACTGACGTCGAGATGTCGCTTCCTAAGAAGAGAGAATACATCCTCTACGCACCTCTGACAGCCGAGCAAAAGGATCTCTACCGTGAGATTCTCAACGGCACAGGCCGTCAATACCTCGAAATTAGGGCAAGAGAAAGATTGATGGCCAAAAACGAACGCCTAACCCGTTCCGGCAGTGTGAAACGTAGCATTGATAGCAGCGGTGACACCACACCAAACAAGAGCCTCAAGTCCAGTCGTTCTTCTACTCCAGCTAGCACGACGAGTTCCACACGCAGGCGAAAAGGACCTCAAAGTTATAAGGAAGTAAGCGACCGTGAATTCAACTCGAAGCTACGGAAGCTCGAGCAGGGGATAGAAGATGATCTAGACATCGAAGGTCCAAGCGAGACCGAACAGGAGGAGATTGAAAGAGCAAAGACTTTCAAGCTCGCTAGTAAGTCCACTCTGCCATACGTGCACATTGTGCGTTTGACGCTAACGTTTCCAACAGAGCAAGAAGTAGCCCAAAAGAAAATGCAGAACCCGGTCATGCAGGCGCGACTGGCTTGTAATTCTCCGCATAACTTCTACTGGCCGTGGAACGATGAGCCGGTCGACAAATCACTAATAAATGCATCAGGGAAGATGCTGCTGCTGGACCGGCTTGTCACACGGCTTCTAGCCAATGGACATAAGATTCTCATCTTTTCCCAATTCAAATCACAGCTGGACATTCTCCAGGATTGGGCCACTCAACTCCACTCCTGGAACTGCTGTCGTATCGACGGCGCAATCAGCCAAACAGACCGGCGAGCGCAAATCAAAGCCTTCAACACCGACTCCGACTACAAGATCTTCCTCCTGAGTACCCGAGCGGGCGGACAGGGCATCAATCTCATGGCGGCCGACACTGTCATCCTATTCGACTCCGACTGGAACCCCCAACAGGACCTCCAGGCCCAGGACCGCGCCCACCGCATCGGCCAGACACGACCGGTGATCGTGTACCGCCTAGCAACAAAGGGCACCGTTGAGCAGACGCTGCTCGAGAAAGCCGATTCGAAACGTCGTCTAGAGCGACTCGTCATCCAGAAGGGCAAGTTCAAGAGTCTTCTAGATCCCACCTCGCAGGATGACGTTGAGGATCTGAGAAAGGCTCTCGGGGAAGACGAGTTCGAGCGTTTCGAGGCCGGTACGGATCCCAGTCGTCTGCTGTCTGATAAGGATCTCGATATCCTGACGGATCGCAGCGAGGAGGCCTATGCTCGTGCTGAAAGGGGTCTGGATCACAGTGGACGGGCTTTCCTGGCCGTCGAGACGAAGAAAGATGGCCTTATGGCGCAGATTACTGGGAAGGGTTAGTTTGTAATTCTAGTTGTAATAATAGCCATTTCTCTTTCACTTCGACGGCTGTGATGGAGACTGGGCATATAATGGATTGGTACGAGGACCGTTTGTTTTGAATTGCGTAGATTGCACCCATCTATAGATATTCATTCTTGGTAAACATCAACCTTGATCACTCGGCCAGCGACCCCAAAATTATTATACTATACAAAACATCTTCTAACCATCAAACCTCAAACCAACACCACCTCACAGATAAATATAACAGAAGGGCCCACCAGTCGTATCCAACAACTCCCGAATAGTCTTGGGGGGAGCCAAAGCAGCACTCATATCCACGATATCATCCAACGTAGCATTCGGCGACGAGTCAACAATTCCAGGAAGCACAGTCGGTCCATTCACCACATAAGTGCGCTTCGCAGGGTCCTGGTTCTGCCAGGTCCAGAACGCCCGGTCAATCGCCGCATGGTGAAGGAAGAAAGCCGGGTCACCGGGGGAGGCAAAGAAGTCCTACAGCACACAACATCAGCAACTGAACTCATATCGTATAAACTTGAAAAAAAAAAGAAGAAGAAGAAGAAGAAGAAGAAGAAGAAGAAGAAGAAGAAGAAGTAATCCAACGTACACCACCAGGATCACCACCAATGGTATAGTGGCCCCCGCTATGCAGACCGAGGAAGCCGCGCGGAAAGTCGCCCTGCATGGTCGTCTCGTAGTCCCAGATATCTGTTTCGTTGACGATCAGGTCCACGACCTGCTTGGTTGTGGTCCATTGCGCGGCCTGCTTGGAGATGTCTCGGCGGAGACAACGGGGGTTGTAGTTCAGGCCGGTGCCGTTCTGCGCCACGAGGCCTGGGATCTTGAGACTGGGCATGAGGGGGCCGAGGTTGACGGTGAAGCTTAGAAGTAGTTGTGTTAGCTGGAGGTGATGCGTCTTTCTTGGGGATTGGGGGCGGCAGCAGCTTAGTACATACTTCTTGAATGGGCCGGATTGAATACAGCCGCCTCCGTTTGAGGGCTTCAGGAAGATTCCCGGCGCGGCTTCGGTGGCATTGTGCGGGACGAACGAGCCGTCGCCTGACATGCTGTACTCCGAGCCGTCGAAAATAGGCGAGTTGACCGGGTCGTCGGCGTACTTGTTCCAGGCCCAGTATGGCTGGGAGCCGGTGTAGCCGCACTCGTTTCGCAGGGCTTGCTCGTAGGCCCAGGTGAAATAGCGGTGCCAGGTTAAGAAGTTGCCCTACTGGGGTCAGGGGGGCCGGGTCTTCTTTCAAGGTCTGCAGGGTCCTACCGTTGAATGGATGAACATCGTCTGGTTGATGTGCACCGCGACGAAATCATCGTAGCGGGAGCGAGCCCCAGGAGCGAAGGAGGGGTCGGACTTTGAAGGCTTGGAGGATAGACAGAGGACGGCGTCGATGTACTCGCGGCGTTCCTTCTTGGATAGAGCTCCCCTGCAGCTCAGTTAGACATCGCATTTGCGTGTTAAGGAGTCGCAAGGGGCATACCATTCTCTGCGAGCCGACGCAGTGTAAGGAGTACAGGTGCTGCTGGCTTCTGGATTTGTGTAGTGATACAGGATCTGGTTCCCCAGGGCTTTGACAGCGAGGACATCCCACTGGTCCATGAAAGTGGGAGATGCTGTTGCTGGTGATAGGACAGCAAGAGCTGCGACGATTGGAATCCAACTGCGCATGGTTATGTTCACCTCCTCTGGGGACGGGCACTGCGATGGGGAGGAAGTAAGTGAGGAAGAAATTTGAGACTGGAGGGAACCGGTCAAGAGCTTTTTTATTACATCCTGACTAGCTCTGGGTGAACTCTGGACGGAGTAGATAGTTTGACTCTAGATTGCCGGCTAGGACAGCCGGATATGCGGCCGCCAATTGAGGACCCCAGAAAGTCATACGACTAGGGCTAGGACGGTATAGCACTTAGACGTGCACTATTTATCGCTTGGAGGCCTGGCGTGGAGAGTAAAAGCACCGAGACAGACATCGCTTTAGTGGGACGCGAGAGTCGGAATGCGGAAATTAGTAGAGATATAACAAATTAATGAGATAAAAAAAAGCCCGGGCCCAGATTGCTCATGGAGACACTCCACCATGACTTATACCGAGAAGCATGTCATGTCTTTGGCCCTGTCGGGCAACGGTAGAGAAGAACTACGGCAGTTAGAGTAGACTCCACAGCATATGTGACATCTTATTGTCTCTACATGGTAGATCACCAAAAAGAAGGAAAGAGGGACATGCAAAGGAGTTTTCGGGGCAGATTCAGAAGTATTGAGGTTACAGTAGAGACCCAGTTGACACTTGGCTAGTGCGAACAGGGATCGCTTGAGCTTCATTTCGAATGTATTTAGCCGTCCATTTGCGAGGCTGATGTGGGCTGGATGTCTCAAAGGATCCTCCGATGCCAAGGCACTTGCTTCGTTTCAAAGATTGGCTAGTACGTTAGTTCGTTCAATCGACTTAGTCAAGACTCGTATAACCAGACCACTCTCCGTATAGTACAAATGGGTGTAAAATGGTCAAAGCGAACCTCCTTTGCCGCTGGGCATTTCGTACTTGAGGCGTTTCGCTGTCGTTGGAAAGGATATCTTGAGCTTGGGAACCATGTTCATCAAAATCAAATCCACACGCCCTCGTGCGGTACACTGGAAATCAATTTATATTGGGGCTTCCCGGGCTTCGTATAGCCTGCATTAGCGGGGGGCTAAATGTAGATTACGCCACTACAACTTGGTTTAAGACCCCAACGGTTCAACGGACTAATTACTCCGTTCCTATCTTTCGTCCTTTATATTAAGATATATTAACACTCACCATATTACCCGCTCGATGCTACCCTATCGGCTCACCTTCGGGGCATTTCCCTGCAGGCGCTACGAGAAGTAGTCTGTGGACCGATTACCCACTACTGAGTACCTATGGCTCAGGTATGACACCGTGCGCCATGCGCCTTCTGCCCGAATCTTTACCCACAGCAGGCAGAACACTGACCATCTAGTAAATTAAACAGAAAAAGAAGAGACACAAATGGATTTGGAGATTGACTTGGAAGGTCTTCATCTCTGTTAATATCATGTGGGAATAGAATAGCCAGACTCTCAGAACCTACCGCGGGAAAGTTAGGGCTTGATTTATAAATGCTCCCTAGGGGCGGCACACAGAATGACATTAGTCAATTCGCTTCTACTCGTGGACTATGTAGAATCCCTGCTCTTTATCCTTGCTAGTTTCAGTTTCATATTTAATGGGTAGCGGCGCAGACACCTTGCATTTACTAGACATAGGCTGGATTCCTTTAGTGGCTGGACATACTCCGTACGGAGGATCCGTTTGCGGCAATGCACGAACAGGCATAATCGCTTTCATTAAATTCCTACAAGCCGATGAAGCGCCGATCCTTAGGAAGAATTCAACTGGATTCATTCATCCGACCAAAATAAACGTACGCCCCTTGTATCTCCGAAATTCCGAATGTGTCCTGTATGTTGTTGGACGCTAGTGCTTCCTTAGAGAGATAGCCCTATACAGGCTTAACTTAGAATACAGAGACTCAATTTTCTACGAGTAACTCAGTCTACAGCGGTCATGGAGATTCCTCTTTGCCTCCATCGAGATCATGATTGATATCATGCATTCTAGCGGGGGTCTACTGCCGAGACAAACAGCAGCAGTCGCATCGGCAGATACCCCCAGCGACAGTCGAGCTCCACACATCCTGGCCATTATCGGATCCCTGACAGGTCTATCGGGCTTACTGGTCACATTACGCTGCTACGTGCGACTCTTTGTCCTGCGGAAGTTCCTCCCAGACGATGGAGTAATCGTTGCATCCTTGGTAAGTGATACACCCACCATACACTGTCAACGACTTCTATACAGCAACTTTCCTAATCGAATAGACACACAGTTATGCGCCTTCGGCGTCCTAGCATGCTTCGTTGGCGAGTCGCACCATGGAGTCGGTCTTTTCTCTGACGACATCAAGCCGGAAGATTTCCAGGTCCTCAGCGAGTACATGTTCTACCACGCCATCGTCATAGTGCTCGGTATAAGCCTGGTCAAGGTTTCGCTGGCTCTCTTCTTGCTCCGGTTTGCATCACCTAATAAGAACCTGAAACGGTTCATTGTCGGCGCGCTTGGTGCGTTTGGGTCTCTGGACACACCCGATATGTAACTGACAAGGAGCAGTGTTTCTTATTGTCTTTACCATTGCGTGCATCTTGACGCTGATCCTCCAGTGTCTTCCGGTCCGAGCGGCGTGGGATTTCTCATTAAAGCAGAATGCCAGGTGCTATTCGATGAAGACTTATCTGGCAATTGGAGAATTCAACAGTGGTACGTCCCATCATCACACACATATACACCGTGAACGGGGAGGACCTAGCTCATAACACTTGACTTCAGCAATCAACATCGCGACGGACTTTGTATTCGCAACCCTACCCGCGTTCATGTTCTACAAGGTGCAAGTCAATAAGCGCACCCGGGTCTCGTTGATGGGCATCCTCAGCCTTGGCTATTTGTATGTGATCTCCGCTTCCTGAACCATGGCTATACCTTCTCGCTAACCCAAGCGACCTGACAGCGCCTGCGCCGCCGGAATTGTGAAGACCGTTCTTCAGAGCCAACTCTTCGACGAGCCAGATCCGTATCGGTACGCTTCGACCATATATATCCCTGAGCGCGGTAGTGGTTGACAGAAAGCTAATGTTCTCAATCCTGCATTTTCGGAATCTAGCGAATGCCAATACCTCATTTGGAATTGGTATGTCTTTGCCCCTATCCAACCCGCAGCTCTCACACGATAGCACATAACCAACGTCATCCATGATCCGTCAAAGGCTAACTGCTCGTAGTATCGAACTAAACGTCGGTATCATCGCTGCGTCATTCCCGACTATCAAGCCCCTCGTGAAATCCGTCATTGGGACCACGCTGAGTTTCACGAGCGGTGTGCGCAGCGGGAAACGCAACGGACAAGGATACCATGTGAGGTCTAGTTATATTATGCATTCGCTGCAGCAGAACCGGACCGTGAACGAAGACCAGAAGTATAGTGTTCAGATTGGAACCCTTGATGGATCTGATAGGGGGAGTGAAGAAAACTTGACTCAGCGACCCCGACGGGGGTCGCTGTCGAGGATAATACAGACTACGGAGGTGATTGTACACAGTGAGGAAAGTGCTGATCTAGGGGTTATGAGGATCGGGCCGGCGAGGACTGTCGATGACCGTGTATGAATTTTGTTTGTTCGTCTATTATACTGACTCTCGTTGGTGGAAAATTTGTGCTGTTTATTAGCATCAGGACGGGTCATATACTATACAGTTAATAGGCTTGCCTGGTATGTAATGCGACAGGGACTGGTGAACCTCGAATTAATCAAATCATCAAAAAGCAAAGAACACATCCATTAAGCGCCTGAGCTCCTCGCCAGAGAAATGGCTGTACATCAAAGAAAAGGATCACGAAAGACCTCTCACAGGGAAATCAAGCAATACCAGGGAGTTGAAGGTACTCAAAAGTGTATTTCAGAAAGGGGAACATAGCAGAAAAGGAAAAGATCACTAACGTGACACCTTCTCTTCTTCGATCTGTCTTCGTATATCGGCGAGTACCTCGTTCCGGTTGGCAAGGTGGCTTTTAAGTCCATCCACCTGCTCGCCGACGGCTTTCACATCCTCCCTGAGCCGCTCGATGTCTTGGCCTTCCTTGGACCTTCCAGTGCCTTCCCTAAGTTCGCGAAGCTCACGCTCCTTGTACTCCAGGAGTTGAAGTGCCTCCTTTTTGATCAGGCCCCAGCTGGTCCTGCCATCGGTCCTGGGTTGATCCCTGCGCCCTTCGGAGGCTTCTTGTGCGGAACTCAGCTTGGTCTCCAGCTCCGCAAGCTCGCGCCTTAGCCGAACCTTCTCCCATTCCTCATCCTGAATAGTGTCGTTGAAGTTTGTGCCCTTGGGGGTATAGGACGATTTTCCTCCGGCACCCAACCGACTCAAGTAGGTATCGCCAAATTTAGTCTTGCGACCAGTTGGTGTCTCTGTGTCTCCGTCCGCGCCCCATTTCTGTGCCGGGCGGGCATTATCGACCTGATAATCAATCTTGTTGTTTTCAAACGAGGCGCGGAGGGAAGCAGGAACGGTGCGGGGAATGCGGAAGCCCTCGTGTCGGTAGTTCAGTATATGCAGGAATGCTAGGGTGGCATCCTTATTAATTGTGTGGGATGCGGAGGGGTTGACCAAATTCCACGCAGAACGGACATCGGTGTCAGGGACATCGAGCGAATCGTAGAGTGGTTGTAATGATTGAACTGTACGAGAACATCTACGTATTAGTTCGGAACGCGAGCGGTTAAGGGATGCGGCCCCGCTTCGACGGGGAGCGCTGACGTACATGCGATTTCACCACGTTGGTTTCTGTTGGCATGGTATATCTCTTCGTATTTGGATTTGTCGGCGGGCTTCATGTACCATTCGAATCCATCTTTCAGTCCAGGAGTATCATCTTCATCCTCTATCCGTTCGAACTGTTCGGGTTGAGTGCTCAACGCCCGGGTTGCATGGACTAAATGAGACTTGGATTCAGGGACGAGCCAGTCGGGTAAAACGGCTGGGACAGTTTGTAATTCCTAATCGACACTGAACCTTAGCAGCAGCACTCAAAAGCTTTATGATTTGTGACAAAAACGCCGAAGAATCACAAGAAGTCATCGGGCAATAGGGGAGGTAACATACACCGTTGACCAGGTCGAATACTAATCGCATAGCGACACAAAACTCTTCGAAATCCAACTCCCCATCACCATCGACATCGGCCAAATCCCAGACCTTTTCCAGTTGCTCATCCCGAAGCCGACTGTTCCTGAGCACTGAGGCGGCCTGGGAGTTGTTCAGACGGGGCTGACCATTTGCTAATGAAGCGAAGATCTCCCAGTATCTTTCGATTTCCCATTGCTCAATTTTCTTATTTGACATGATGTGAGCGACTCGGTAGACCAGTAGGGACAATGCTGTTATTAAGAACCGAGCAATGAGAAGCGACTATAAAGGATGTTTGGCTGGAGATGCTCACGGGTCACTGAGTGGTTAACCGTTTCGGGCATCCCGCGGCGGGCCTCCCATGGGGCACTCGGATCATGTTAAATCCGGCAGGTGATATGCAGGGGAACAGGAACCGTTCAATTGCTCCATACTCCAGACCTACACCTGTAATAGCATGGGATCCACTATGTTCATAGAAAGTCATACTTACTCTGTATACCAACAATGAAGTCTTAATATGTATCATACAATTAACATAAAACCACCCCCAAGTCTATGTACCATATCCATAACCATCATCACCGACAATAGCAGCCATACTTGACTGTCCAAATTAAACACACGGACAGATGCATCATTAGTTACTCTATCTCTGAGTCGTTCACGACTCTTTTTCTTTTGGGTTGTTTTTCTTTTCGTCCTCGCCCGAGGACGAGTTATCCGCTCTCAACTTCTCCTCGACCTGGACAATAGCTCGTTCGGCTTCCAAAGCAAGCTCCGGTGCTTCAAGGATTGAAGCCAATTTCTTAGCATCGTCCATCCGAAGCAGCAATTTGTCGTCACTTTTCTCCACGTCCTCTACCATACTTGAGATTGACTGTTCAATGTTAGATATTTCTAGCGCCCGTGAAACTCGCTTCGCATATAGCCGCTCCAATGCTGGGTGCGATATCGGATTCAGAAGGTCCTTCTCGACCAAGAATTCCAAGTGTTTAGATCCATTCAATGCTGGAATCAGTCAGCAACGCCGTTGCACGTAGGAAGGTGAAAGGAGCGCACCTCGCAAATGGGACCATCCTCGATACACAAGATAGAAGAAAGGAATGTTAGGTATCCTGTCGTTTCATCATTAGCTCGTCGTTTAGTTATACCAAGAAACTCCCTTTATCAAAATTTTCTAGGGAAGAGCTTAGCTTTCATACAATGGAATGAGCCCAATGGGAGCTGTAAATGGACTTGCGATGAAGCTCCACCACATTCTCTTTCGATGTAGGTCCTGCCTATCAGTAGCAATCTTGTGCAAGATAGACTTGAGCTTTTCAGTTTTGACCGCATTTCCTGGGAAAAGCACGTCTATCTTCTGTGACCCATACGATTCATCAAGCCGTCGCTGAGCATTGAGCGAAGGAATACTCTTGAGCCCCCATTCTTCATAAGGAATCCGCTGTTGGACCTTATTTCCCCACACAACCAAATGTTTTTTCCAACCCTTCTCGGCTTCCTCCCATTCAGCCCATGTTTTGGCAGCTTTATTTGTGATTCGATCGAGTATGGAAAGCTCCTTTGCATGGTCCCGACGGAGCGGTCGAGCATATATCAGGGCCCGTCTTGTCGAGATCGGAATGACGAAGAGTCGCATGGCAGCGTTTTGTCTTTGGATTTTCTCCTTTGTCCCTTTTTGGTGGTTTCGGGGAATTCAATTGAGGAACACAGGGGAATTGTTGAAAACGGCGAGGGAGTACACGGCTAGTGATCAACAAGAGAAAACAACCGATTCAAGGGAGCTTGTAAAAATAGCATTCCTTCTTCTAGAGTGAAATTAAGATTAGTTTTTATATAATTTTTTCCCCCTTCTTCTTTAGGGTTTTTGCTCTCTTTTGCCCCTTGATGGGTATGACGGAGGCGAATAACACAAGCTGACCTGGTGGAAGGTGGACGACGGTTGTTTGGTCGCGGGCGGTATTGAGAGACGTCATTCCGCACCCAGCGAA
Organism: Aspergillus pseudonomiae; assembly: GCF_009193645.1. Lineage (NCBI taxonomy): Eukaryota > Fungi > Ascomycota > Eurotiomycetes > Eurotiales > Aspergillaceae > Aspergillus > Aspergillus pseudonomiae. Next base: position 179,291 of record NW_022476051.1, on the reverse strand, counting down.
AAGATTAGTGCCGTAATTATCAACGGAACATTTCCCAAGAGGGATAAATTACTAGTACTTCTCTGGGTTTAGCAGCATTAAGCAACTATTACCACCCAGAATTGTTTCTCTCCCCGTTCTTCCCCAGCCCCCCAAAGGCTGTAATTGCTGTGACCTTGCACTTTTTTGGGTTCCTATTCTAATCTAATGACCCGTTCCTCAAAAGGGTCATAAGCTTGCTCAGTTTCCAGAGAAACGCCGTGTTCTCGGGGCTGAGGGGGCTGTGAGGCGGCGATGCAGGCGAGATCCATTGTCTTCCCATAACTTTCCGACAGCCGAAGCAACCACATCTGAAACGACCCATTGGAGTAGAAGGCGATGGCACAGGATGCGCGCATTTTGCGCACACTTCCTTCAGGTCCACACTCGGTCTTAGATTCTCAACTAAGCGAGAAATCAACCAAGACAGAATGGATGTCTGGAGCCATCAACCAGAACGAGCAGACGAATCATGACCAGTTTCCCGAACTTCCTCACAATGGCACGCTGGAATTGTCGCCCAATGTCTTACAGGCTCTAGAGGAAGCGTCAACGGAGGATGGTCAGGATCATGTCGTATTAGAAAAGAGAATGCGGACTCTTCCGGGTGCGTAGTATACTCGACAAACCCCAGCCATCTTTGGCGAAAGCTTTACTGATAACAGTTTATGCAATAGCTTGGATCGGATCTGTCGATTACAAGGAACCTGAGGGCGAATCTTCTGCCGCCTCACGACTACTACCTTCGCATCCCGATGATGCCGTTGTCGCCCAGCATAACCACTCACCCCATACGACTGCCAAAATAGATTTCGCCGGTCGAGGAACAAGCTTGGAAGAAGGGCGCGCGACATCGCCTCGTGAATCGCGTTGGAAGAATTTCTCCAAATCGATTGCCTACCCAAGGGACCCAGGTGCTGAGGAAAAACTTGTGACCCCCGAATGGATGAACGAAAACCACGGTGACTACTCGCAACCATGGCGCGGAAGACTTGAAGACTGGAGTGGGGAGGATACAGAAGATCCGCTGAGAAAGAAACGGCGGAGAGAGATTTGGTTTAAACGCCTCCATCATACCCTATTGAAGAGTCCTATAGTACCCTTGGTTTTTCGCCTAACGGTGTGGGTCTTTTCACTTACTGCGCTTGCGCTTGGAGCCTCCATTCAGCGTATGTCGCGTGCGTATGTGCATCCGCAGGGCCCCTCTGCACTAATGGCGATTATTGTTGACGCCGTAGCCCTGGTTTACCTGGTGTATATCACCTGGGATGAATATACTTCCAAACCGCTGGGCCTTCGTTCCCCCTCGGCCAAAGCACGGCTTGTCCTTCTCGACATTTTCTTCATTGTCTTTGACTCTGCCAACCTAAGTTTGGCCTTTGAGTCACTGTCCACAGTTAGTGGCGCATGCACCATCGGTGAGGTTAACCAGCAGGTCGCTCCTAAGAACAATGCAATCTGCGACCGCCAAATTGCGCTAGCCAGTGTGCTATTAATTGCTCTTTTGGCTTGGCTTACAACATTCGTCATTAGTGTTTTAAGGTATATCCATCTATGCATTTACATCTCTCATTCTTTCTCCACAATGCACAGGACTAATTGCTTCGAACAGACTCGTAGATCGCGCTGCACAATGATAATCCTTTTGGCTTTTTATCATCTTATCTTGCGCTATCTACATATAGCCTTAAAAATAGTTTCTTGCTTCGCTCATTCATTCTAGGAGGCTCAGCTCAGGTCCCTCCTTTTTCTCTCTCTCTTTTTTCTTTTTACTTTTTTTTTTTTTCCCTCACTTTCTCTTCTCGACGGTGGGTCTGCCGTCTCCATTTCTTCAACCAGCACTACGGAGTACTCCACTTTACTGATCTCACCTTATCCCTTTGTTTCTCACATTTTTTTTTATCTTTCTTGCCTTGTATTTGGTACCCAGGTTTGGAAAACGTTTTGGATCCTGGATAGCAACGGCCATGCACATGTGATGATTATGTATGTATATATTAGTAGAATGATGGAATATAAGCTCAAACAAGACACGGAGAAGACGATATCGCCCAAAGTACAATATTAGACCTGGAGAACGGGGCCATCGGCTCCGTACAAGGGATCACTATGGAACCAGTCGAGCTTTTCGATAGCCTTGAGCTTTGTCTCCACCCCTGGTTGTCCATAGCACATGTCCCAATGTTTATTTCGAGGATAGGCACCCACCATGCTGAAACTCTCCGCGCCGAGATCCTCTAAGAGGCGGTGGCCTACCCCAGCGGGAACGATGATAAGATCGCCTTTCTCAACCGTCGGCTCAAATCGACTGGGGTTTGCTTCACCGCCAAAGCAGAGACGAGCGCGTCCGGAGACCACTCCCAAAACTTCATGCGTTGTACTGTGGAAATGCGTCTGCTGATACATAGTATAAACCCACTGTGGTTCGACCTCGCCGATTTCTTCCAAACGCGCCTGAAGCTGCCTTGGAGACGCCTCAAAAGCGTGATGATATATCATAAGCGGCTTAGACTGTATGGATGTGTTGGGAATATCTTTCCATTCCGGGATTTGACGAGTGGTAACCTCGATATCGGATGGGGAACTGAACGACATGGTTTCCTTTCCAATCAAATGGATAGGTTTCGCTTCAGCATGTACGAGACTCGGAAGTAGACAGTTTACCGTTCTAGGGCCAGGGAGAGGCTCGAGTTGTTCGATTCGGTCAAGTAAGGGTCGAAGGGATTTCCAAAAATGGAAAGCCACCATGACGTCATCTGCGATAATGCTTGCGGTTTTGTTCCCAAGTTTCAGTAGACCGAATGTGTTTATACTACATCCTCCTGGAATTCCCTTCTCTTCTTTTACCCTCAACAGGGCGTTGCTACGATATACCAATATGTGTCTGTCACAGTCACACATCCAAGGGGGAGTTATTGCTGTGTATTAAGGGGAAGAGAAAGAAAAACCAAGGGAAAGAAGCATTCATAAGCACGGTAGTTAACTGCGTCATGCGTATTTATAAAAAAAAAAAAAAAAAAAAAAAAAAAAGTACAATACATTACCAAAAAAAATATTCAAAAAGAAAAAGAAAAAAAAAAAAAAAAGAGTCCGGATACTAGACTGCTCGCGTAACAAAGAAGCGCTCCAAAGGGAACGAAGCAAATGCAAAACAAAATAATACCGACTCGGATGAGCTTGGGAACATTCCCAACTCCATTAGGTAGCAGTACTGGAAGAATTGAAGGTGTTGGTTGCCTAACTATTCTTCTTAAACCCCATAAAATCTAGATTTAATCAAGATCCTGCGCAGGCCAGCTGCGTTGACCGCCTACCGCAAAGGTCCATAAAGCGTTTCCCCCCCACGGATGTCTAATCTCGACTCTCACTACCGCCCAACGCCACGCCTACTCTTGTGTCTCTCGGTATTTTTGGTACTTTGAGGCGTGTTTGTGGTTGCTCGTACTTCGCTCTAGCTCAGAATTCTGTACTGAGGTCCTCTTTTTGTGACTCCTCAGTTGGTCCCTTCCGTTACCCGTGCTATCTCATAGCGTGCGGCTATCCTCCTGCCTTGACGATCGCGTTTGGACTGAACGTCGCCAGTGTTGTAATCGCCCGCTTCTGGAGGCGAGCTCATTGCCGAAATCAAAAAGTGGGAAGGCCCCGAACCCTTGCCGTGTTACGACAAGTCCTCAACACCTTCGAACCCCCATCTCGTCTATCCATCCTCAGCTCGTCACGCGTGTGTCATCTGTCTGAGTGTTCGCCCTAGTTTCTGCGAGAACTGACGCCCTTGTTTCGCAGCCGTACTCCCTGCTCGCCGAAGTCATCTGCGAAAAGCACCATGCCACCCTCCCTTATTCCCCAGACACCTCACAAGGATGACTTGGATGAAACGTGAGTCGCTCATACTCGAATGAAGCATCGGATAACTTCGGGGGCGCCATGTAACGGATGGTAGGCTAACTGAAGCAGATGGTCGTTCCTGGAGAAGGGCGTCGACAGTGTGATGTTGAAGCTGGAGGAGGGAGTGGATATGAAGACTGTAAGTCCATTTCGAATCGCTTAACTTGGTCGCTCCTGGTGAATGGGAAAGGCTTGCAGCTGCGTACTGACAATTCACTTGGATTTTTAGTACATGGCTCTATATACGTATGCCACCTTTTGTTTTAATTATCTTGGACTCGACTGACATTCTGAGCGAAGCGCGGTTCACAATTTTTGCACATCACAAAAGGCTGTCGGCAATGGCCATGGATTACAAGCACATCGCGGTGGTTCGTCTTCATCAACGCACAAACCCTCAAGGATATACCGGGCCCCTGCATCTAACAATGTTTCAGCACATCTGCTAGGAGAGGAGCTATACAAGCTACTTGGAGAGTACCTTTCACGTCACCTCGATGCTGTGCATCTCGAGTCCAAGGGCCACGCCGAAGAGGCCCTACTAGGGTTCTACATCCGCGAATGGACCCGTTACACGACAGCCGCCAAGTACATCAACCATCTTTTCGGCTATCTCAACCGACATTGGGTCAAGCGGGAGATCGATGAGGGTAAGAAAAATGTTTACGACGTATATACTCTGCACCTCGTCAAGTGGAAAGATGACTTCTTCATGAAGGTCCATGAGAAGGTTATGGATGCAGTTTTGAATCTCGTCGAGAAGCAGCGTAATGGTGAAACGATCGAGCAGTCGCAAATCAAGAGTATCGTCGATTCTTTTGTTTCCCTCGGACTGGACGAAAGCGACAGCTCCAAGTCGACGCTTGAAGTATATCGGATGTTCTTTGAGAAGCCCTTCATTGCGGCTACCAAGGTCTATTACGAAAACGAGTCGCGCCAATTCGTGGCAGAAAACAGCGTGGTGGAGTACATGAAGAAGGCGGAGGCTCGTTTAGAAGAAGAAAAGGCTCGTGTGGGCTTGTATTTGCACCCGGATATCTCGAAACATCTTACCGACACGTGTTTGGATGTCCTTGTTACTGCCCATTCGGAACTGTTGCGTGATGAATTCCAGGTTCTGCTGGACAACGAACGTCAAGAGGACCTAGCTCGGATGTACCGGCTCTTGTCTCGCATCAAAGAGGGCCTGGATCCTCTGCGGACGAAGTTCGAGACCCATGTTAGAAAAGCAGGTTTGGCGGCGGTTGAGAAGGTTGCAGCGGAAGGCGAGGCGTTCGAACCCAAGATGTATGTGGATGCTTTGTTGCAGGTACATACAAGATATCAGAGTCTGGTTAACGAGGCCTTCAATGGCGAATCGGAGTTTGTGCGCTCGTTGGACAATGCTTGCCGCGAGTTTGTCAACCGCAATAAGATCTGCGCGTCTAGTTCGACGAAATCGCCGGAGCTCCTGGCTAAGTATACTGACTCCCTACTGAAGAAGGGATCCAAAGCTGCTGAGGAGTCCGAGCTGGAGGAGATGCTAGTCCAGATCATGACGGTCTTCAAATACATTGAAGATAAGGATGTCTTCCAGAAATTCTACTCGAAGATGCTTGCTAAGCGACTGGTGCATGTCAGTTCGGTGTCCGATGACGCGGAGACTAGTATGATCAGCAAGCTCAAGGAGGCCTGTGGTTTCGAGTACACCAACAAATTGCAGCGTATGTTCCAAGATATTCAGATCTCAAAGGATCTCAACGCCAGCTACAAAGATTGGCAAGACAAGGTTCTTGATGACGACGATCGGAGGAAGCTGGTGGATGCACACTTCCAAATTCTTGGAACTGGATTTTGGCCTCTTCAAGCTCCGTCGACGGACTTCCTTGCGCCACCAGAAATCGTCAAGACGGCTGAGCGATTCCAAAACTTCTACTTTGACAAGCATAACGGTCGGAAGCTGACATGGCTTTGGCAGCTGTGCAAAGGCGAAATCAAAACTAACTACATCAAAAACACAAAGGTACCTTATACTTTCCAAGTATCAACCTTCCAGATGGGTATTCTTCTCCTTTTCAATGAGACCGATACTTTAACGTACGAGGACATTCAAAAAGCCACCACTCTTGCTCCTGAAATTCTTGAGCCAAACTTGGGTATCTTCCTCAAGGCGAAGGTACTTACCATCAGCCCCGAGGGGTCCAAGCCAGAACCTGGCACCTCGTTCACCTTAAACTACAACTTCAGACATAAAAAGGTCAAGGTCAACCTCAACATTCAGATCAAGTCGGAACAGAAGGTCGAGTCGGACGATACACATAAGACTATAGAGGAGGATCGTAAACTGCTGCTTCAGGTATGTTGCAGAATTCCCCAATTTCCGAGTCACTGTCTAACATATATACAGTCCGCCATCGTGCGCATCATGAAATCGCGCAAGAAGATGAAGCACGTCCAACTAGTCCAGGAAGTGATCCAACAAGTCAAATCCCGCTTCCCACCTAAGGTACCCGATATCAAGAAGAATATCGAAGCCCTCATGGAGAAGGATTATATAGAGCGCTTGGATGGTGATGAGATCGCTTATATTGCATAATTTTAGAAAGTTTTTCCGTCATTGTCCCCTTCCCAATCATTTCTATGTTAGCGCCGGTTCTCGCTGGTTTCCCTTCTATTTCCTTTCTTTGTTCAATGGTTTTTTTTTTTTTTCTCACTGTGGCATACGGCTTTCATTCATAGGTCAAGGATAGGAGTCTTCTGCTTTCGTAGCACCGGTATGACGAATGATAACCCACTATATCAACAAGGATTGGATTTTCCCATTTTGGTCCTTTTTTCTTGTAACGCTTATGTTCGGAAATTCGAAAATGATTGAATAGACATCTATTAGTAACAACAAGTAATGTTCATGCCACGAGCTCTATAATGGTATGCATAATATATCTTAAATATTCATATCCAACCGTTGATGCATTCAGAAGATGCAGGATATATTAGTTCACATGTGAGAAGGCAATTGTATCAAGGAACATCGTATATGCATTTTCGAATATTAAAAAGGAGAATATGATATATGCTGAGAAGCAACAAAAGGTAACAATAATACAAGCTCTGTCCTTTCCCGGGTATCAAAGCTTCGAAGCGTAAATGATGATGGCGAATAAACGATATGCAAGAAGTTTGTTTTTATGCATGGGGCGAATGATTAGGTTGAGTTTATATAATGGGTCAAAATGAAAAAATATTCATGCGATCGTGTTCCTGTCGTTTGTTAATAGATTATTGGCTTTGTGGAGCTTGTTCTGCGGTGGTGGGTGCTTCGTTTTCAGTCTTGCTCTCGGTGGATGCTGGCTCTTCTGCTATGGTATCCTTTTTATCGATGGTGGTCTGGGGCTTAACCGAAGGCTTGGGCTGCTCAGTTGATGCGTCGGCAGTGGTGGTAGTATCATTTCTCTCATTGGGCTTGTGGATTTCGCTTGTGCTGCTGACCTGAGCTGCTGCGGAGGCCTTCGCCTCTGCAGATGGCTGTTCGGTTGGGTGCGACGGATCGTCATTAGCAGGGACCTCGTTCGATAGCTGCGAGCGTGTATTGGCAGTGTCATATTCGCCACCGTCACCATCATCCTTGCGGTTGGGTGAGCCATACTCGCCGCTATCCCGTCTCAGGAAAATGTTGCTCCATCTCTTCCTTCTACTTCCGCTGCGAGACAAAGTAATGGAGTCTTCGCTGCGGCTTGCCTGCATTGATCGTCTACCTCTTTCCGGCAGGTCGGTCTGCTCTGCGGTACCCGCCAATGTCGGGGTCGATGGTGAGGTTACTGAAGATGGAGAGGATGGGGTTTTACTTTTGTCCTGCCATTCCTTTCGCTTTTCGCTAGCCCAGGTACTCCACGAATTCAAATACGCCCCTGCCCTTTGACCAGCGGCACTCACGGATGCCTGTGCTTGAGTAATGTCCACGGAAGGAGCCTTGCGAGCGCCGAACCAAGAGGAACCACTAGTGGAATGCACAGATGCTGTATCAGACGGTGAAAATGGAGGGGAAGAGCCCTTGTCAATTGAGGACCGTTGTGACTGGGGAGTTCTCTCTTCATTCTTTTTCCGCTGTGCTTCTCGCATCGCTTCGATATCGGCCCAGAAGTTGTTGAATGCGGCGGTTACTTTCTTTTGGCCAGTACTGATATGCCTATTGAGCGCCTCGCGGCTTTCCCGTACCCGTTCATCCAGATGAAGATCCGCGACTTGTTGTGATAACCGACGTTGAACATCGTCCATAGTGAGACCTCCGGCACAAGGATGGCGAGGCTCGACAATGGAGTACAACAGTGCATCGGAGGTCAGGTGTTTGAAAAGCGCATAATTAGAAGTGTTTTGCCATTGTGCCAGAAACTCGGCGTTGAATTCCAGCGCAGGGTCGCCTTCTATGTTAAATGCTTCCAATTGCTCTTTGCTCCTGCGGCCTGGGTCACCCGCATTGAAGGAATCCAGCTCCTCATGGTATTTCATGCATGAAAGCAATGCCAGCAGATACTCTTCGAATTGTAGCCTGATAAATTCTTCAGAGCCCATATACCCGTGGGTCTTGGGTTGTTCCGGGTGCGCCTCGTCCCACGTATCGTTAATAATCTGGGTAAGAAGGTCGATCCAACGTCTGTCTGCGACAGATAGTGCCAGTGCATTTCGTAGAGAGGGGGACGTGATATTAATGGTGTCCTCGTCAAGCTGCAGATCTCATTGCGTAAGTAACCGAGTTGTCAAACTGGAGCAGACGTTCCCTCACGTTGATTAAGATGTCACTATAGCGATCTTTCTGTTGTAGAAGTAACGAATTCGTAGAGCCAACTACATATGACTTCGTGCCGTGATCCGCCAGCAGATCCAGTTGCTGTAGAGGCGTGTAAGGTCCGAACATGCTCCCCTGCAGAAGTTAGAACATAACGTGGTCTTTGATCCATGGCACGAACCTTGCCAAAGATTTGGAGCGGCAATCCCATATACGCCAGCACTATTAGAATCAGTATGAGATATAATCGAAGGTAGGATTGTTACAATCATACGAGAACTTCTGTCGCTTGTCTTCAGAGTGGTAGGCTTCTCAACAGTCTTCGTATAGCTTTCGAATGCTGGGTCTGCACAGTCTTGAAGGTAGTTTATGAGGCCAGGTATCAATGAAACGAGGGAGAATTGTATCATGCATAAACGCTCGCATCTTGAACCAAAGAAAAGCATCTGAGCTCAGTCAGTATCTTGTACGATGACCAACTAGGAACTACCAACCTTGGGCTGCAGGAGTAAGGCTTTGAACAGGACCAGAGTTTGATACTTAAACTCATGGATCATTTCCCGCAGAGACAGTCCTGTAGGCTGGTCAGCAACAAAGATCGAGTGCTCTATGTAACTGGACTCACCAAGATTTTGATCCTTGAAACTTTCATCCTTGTTCAGATTCATGACTAGGCTTTCTCGAAATTTCTGAAGCATGTCAGCACTACTGGGGACCAATGGACAATGCCAAGCCGCAAATGAAAAAGAACAAAAACATACCTTCAAGATATCGATATCGGAGAAATCCCTGTTCTCGTCCGTATACGCATTAGTTAGAGATTCCCCCACACCTGGGTAGCGAAGAGCCACCAGCTAGCATATATAGTGGTACCAACATACCGCTGCGCGAACCAAGCAGATGTTACTATGGACAATTTCTCTCTCAGCTGGCCCAGGCTCTGGGGGCTATCTGTGATGACAACAACTGCCTTCTGTACTGTGGATCTTGTCACATCGGATGGTCGGTATAGGAGCAAGTTCGAATCGATTTGTCTGGAACAAGATATGCCAAAAAGGGAAGTTGCAGGCTCCGTGGCGGTCTCCTTTCGGCGGAGTGTAAAATAAGAGAACTCCTCGGTCGACCTGGAGGGCCAGAATTCGCGTCAATAAATGAATGCGCGCTTAAGCAGATGCTGTAACTTGGATGGAGCGTATTGGGGGTAATAAACATCGCCGTACATATGCGCCCCGTCTGATAAGGCCATGAATGGTAACAAACTCCAGTCATTCTTCACCGCGGGATCGGTTCCATCTTCTCCAAAGCACAGTTCGATTTCGGGGCCCCTACAGGAGACAGAAAATGATAGATGTTAGCCAATGGGCCCAGAAAATGTGGCGCAAGGACAAAAGATAATCCCGGGCTGTGCTATGCAGAAAGCCCCGAGCACATACAAGCGCAACCGAAGAATGACATGAACATGATTCTGGTACTGCGAATTGTGCGGTCTCTGCCTATCTCGTTCCCTTTCTTGTTCCCGCATTCTCATCCAATTACTCACCTTGCATGATGAAAGTCTATGACCATAACAATAGGTGCCTGGCGACTTGGAACACTAGCCATGGTGTGGTGTGGAACTGCAGCGGTGCCACATACAAAATGACCAAAACAAGGAACGATTCGAAGCCAATTTCTCTCTGAGAGTAGGGGCTACCCTCCCGGGAAAGAGTGTTAGGGAGATACGGGTAGCCTCAAAATAGATACAACTAAGAATGAATCAAAGGAGGACCTCAAGCTGAAGACTGATGGAAATTGGAACCAGGGGGGAACTAATGAATTGGTTCATTGGGTCCCGCGGCGGGCGGTGACAAGCTGGCGGTCGATTAAATTTGCCAACTGGAGACATTAATCCCCCCACCCCGTGTTTTAAGTCCGACTAGTCCCCATAATTCAATCTGCGGAAAGATAATTAAACCATAAGGCTGATATTTGGGATCTCTGCCACCGGAGCACCACTTACAACACCCATGACCAACCAAATAATTAGCGCGATGAATGACCAGCAAAATTGTTCTAATGGTTCGATTTGCCTTCAGAGTATCCCTCAAGCACCAACTAGTTCATCATTCATGGTTCACGTGTAACTTGTATATAAGGGACAAGAAACCAAAAGAGAAAGGGAAAATCAATGCCATAAATGATTTTCAATCCCCCCGATTCTAACAACGTCATGAGAAAACCACAGTTCCTGAAGGCATAAGCGCCTCGGAATTTGCAAAACAACCACGTGACAGTGAATGAGAAAGTATCCGTAGATGTAAAGATATCACAGCCTTCATGCCCAGTCTACATACCAAACAAGGAGAACAAAAGAAAAAAGAAGAGAATAACCTCAGAAACACGCTGCACTATTGCCTGCGCCTCGTCCGCGAATTAAGGAACCCGATTATACAAAATTTTGCTGGGCATCGCCAGCTCCCTCAACGAGGACTTGACTCGCCGCCTCGGTACCCTGATCGATATTATGGAAGTCGAGAATTTCCGAGTACCTAGGGGTCTCTAGATTAGCTTGGCAACCACGTCATTGCATCCAAGAGGTGCTTACATCATGATCTTCCAGGTGTCTACAGGTAGGTCAGCATCATTGAATGACCAATCGAACTTCTCCTCTGCCACAGGCTCATCGGTGGGGTCGTGGTACGGAGCAAGGTACTCGTGCGCCAGCGCCTCGCCCGCGCGGATTCTCTTCTTCGGGTCAAATACCAGCATCCGTTCGAGAAGGTCAACCGCTGTGCGTTGTTAGCATCTGATGGCGCTTAATCCCCATTGAACGGAATACATACCATCCGGGTCGGCGTTCTTGAATTTGGTGGCGAGGGGTTGACGCTCGCGCTTGGGAAGAGACTTGACAAATCGCAAAGTCTGTGGCCAATGTTAGCAGTGGCTCCACATGGCCTATCGCATGGTTACTCACATTCTCACTGCAGATTGTCTCAATCACATCATCCGGTGGGGTACCAAGGAGTTCTGTGATAATGGAGAATTGGTTCACATGATCCTTGCCGGGGAACAGAGGCTTTCCTTCCAGCATCTCGGCGAAAATGCAAGCGGCGCTCCAGATGTCCACCTCCACATCATACTTTTGCCATGTGAGCATAATCTCGGGCGCACGGTAGTATCTCGTCGACACGTAGCCTGTCATCTGAGGGTCTTGAATACGGGCGAGACCAAAATCGCAAATCTTCAGGTCGCAGTTCTCGTTGATAAGGATATTACTCGGCTTAAGATCGCGGTGCACAACGCCTGCTGAGTGCACATATTTAAGTCCTCGCTGTAGAGAATTAGCATCAAGCCCACCTCGCCTGGAGGAGCCTGTCGCAGCCACACACCAAGATCTGGTATAAGAAATACTGGATAAACTGCTTCTCCAACGGCCTTGATGTGAGCAGTCGGTGGAGGTCGGTACCCAGGAGCTCGGTTACGAAATAGCTGTGCCGATCGGTTAGACAATAGGTGTCCCTCTTAAAGTTGGTAGAAATCGTGCATACATGTCTTCGAGGGGAGAAATAAAAATATCACTTAGGCTGATGATCTAGTCAGAGTCAGCGTACGGAGCGATGCAGCCGTATTCGGGTAAATTGACCGACATTTTCGTGGCGCAAGTGCTTCAATAGTTTCAGTTCGCGGTATGTTCTCTTAGACAAGACTGGGGTACTGAAAGGTTTCATAATCTTCTTAACAGCGACGGGCTGTCCGGTCAATTGGTCCCTCGCCGAACTAATTTCCCGGGGCAAAGCGTGTCAGCGCATGGTCCATATGAGGGGTTGGCGGTAACGGCGAATCTAAAAGGAGGGGCTCTGGGAACATACCACACGAGGCCGAACGCACCCATGCCCACAGGCTGCAGTTCTGTGTACCTGCGAAACTGTTAAAAAAGAACCGATCCCATTGCTTGAATTCAATGGTCTCAAGAGACACCAGTACCTGCTTGTGATCTCAAAGGTCGTGCCGAAGATCTGGGCACGCACGAATTCCGCCATTTTGGATTACAGACGAATGTAACTCCAAGATTCGGGGAAAAGGGACAGAAATCGGAATCCTCTTGATTTGCTCAGTATATGAGACAAGATGGTTAAAGAAAGGGAAGGGACAGGAGGAGTGTGTAAAAGAAACGAGAGTGAAATAGAAAAAAAAAATGGAGATAGCAAATGGAGTTGGAGTAACAAGACGAATAATAACACTTTTTTGGCAGTGAGGAAGGAAGCAGAGAAACCGTAGGTGGCGCCCAAGAAGGTATGTGGGGAAAAAAGGAAGTCTCTCTCAGCCCGTTGACTTTTCAAAAGTCCGGTAAGAACCAAGCCAGACCGATGACGTTCGCGACAAGAAAGTAGGGTATTGCAAAAAAAAAAAAAAAGGGTCGGAAGTGGGAACACTGGTGTACAGCAACCACGAAGACTTTGGCCCTCCACGCGGCCTGTCTAGACCATATGCCAACTAGCATTGGCCGGAAGATGATTCCCAAATTCAGGGAATATCGCCCATCACGCTTACATAACCGGGTGAGGCACGGACGAGAGGGGCATTGGGACCTGGTATTGGCATTTGTCTCTCTTATTTTGGATCCTCGTGGGGTTCTTTTTTCTTTATGGGATTTGCTTTGCTACAGAGTACAGAGTATAATGCGTGTCCTGTCGGTTCGACGCCATAGATTAACATATTAATGAGTGACAGCTTTACGAGCATTGTCGTTTCCCTCGCCATGTTCAGCTCCCATAGCACGTGTCCATGGTGTTGAGTTCGTCCCTCCTCCATGAACGTCGCAATCGGTCCGAAAGGGCAAACAACAAAGACCGAAGAGGAATCAGGGGTCTCGAATGGTTGAAGATCTAAAATTCTGCATCGACCATATTTAGATGTTGATTCGTCAAGCGTTCGGGATTTCATCAATTATGTCATAGCGGGTAAAAGAGTACTCCGTACAGTGCCATGAGGCAGAAATTAAGAGAATGAAAAAGAAAAGCAAAAATAAAAGTGACCCCTTGTTTTGCAACGCACCAATTGCAACAGAATATCTAGCAGCAATGATTGATTATCATGCAATTTCCCAGAATGAAAGTCCCTACTGCCTATACCGGTGGTGATGTAGGTAGGTACCTAATACGTCAGGCGTTGCTTCCCGCAACTTACAGCAAGCATTTGCTGTCTCGATGTCATCATAGCCTGTGGGGTGCGGATCTGCTGCTAACCTTTTCCAACTACTCCATGCCGGCTGTGTAATTATTCCACATAAACTGCTTCCTGCCCATCCAAAACAAAAATGGAAAAGGTTCCGGCGAGAACAAAAAAAAAAAAGAGAGAGAGAGAGAATCCTTTAAGGGGATAATACAACTTTGATCGTCCAATAATCATATAAAAATCACAAAATATATTCTCCCATAGTACTATTGAAGTAGATCGCGATCTAGTCAGATTTGTCATATTATCACACAACTTAATCGGGGTTATATATATATCTCACTTTCTTTGAAGCATCACCCCCTTCCCAGGTTGCTTGATCTGTACCCAGCATATTGGATAACCCCAGAGCCATCATCGGGAATTGATTGAGGCTCGCCTCCAATCATCAATGACCAGAATTCCGATAGTCCACTGCAGTCTACCAAGTACTCCGTATATGGCGGAATAAATACACACGTCTCTTTTCGCTGTCTCCCAATTGAAGTAACAATTAAGGTCTGAAGAATGCCCCTTTTCTTGACGATTCTCGACATGTGTGAGCTCATCTATATGTATCTACATGTACATGCAAGGTGTCGCTAGGAGGACAATATAAGTTAACGCTACTGTGGGTAAAGAACATTGCATAACGCACAAGGTTATTCGGGTTCAAAAGTAAATCTATTCCAAATCCCTCTTTGTCCCGAAAAGGCGCCATCCCTTCGTGTTACGCCTAATCGGTATATTTGTGGCTTGTCACTTACACTGAATGCGCTCCATAGTCCGACCTTGTGTGCTCTGTCCTTTTAGTAGGACGACCTACTGTAAGTTAGGTGTGTTTAAGAGGAATTATCTCGCGAATCCTATGAAATTTGGTACGCTACCTGTACTTTCACCGTCGTCGGGGTTATAGGTCAATTCTCCAATCAGCATATAGTGGGACATAGCCCCAGTCATGACATTCCCTTAGAGGAAGTGTGCCCTGCGCCTTCCGTGGCTATGTATGTATGGACAAATGGTCCGTTCACTGGGTGGAGCGGATACTTAAAAGCACAGGAGTACAGCATGCCATTGTGTTGAGTTGGACAGGAACTGAAGTAGACAGGTGGAGAAATATTATTTTAAAACAATAGTATTTATTTTTCTCTCCTTTGGCCTGCAAATTGGTTTTGTCAACAACAGCCAGGGGTGAGAAAGGGAGCGGACAGGTCGGAGGACAAGTGAAAATCATGGATGGTGGCGTCCGCCAATCCCTGGGCAAAAAAATACCTGCCTGACTTTCCCGTCAATGGATTCAGTAATCGCCGTTCGAATGATATGTTACTAAGATAATATCATAATTTTTTTTATATATTTTTTTTGTCAAAAAAAAAAAAAAAAAAAAAAAAAAACTCATGTCAGTTGCTTATCACAATCCAACAGGGAGGTTAACTATGTAGGTAAGTATGTAAGTATGCACTGTGCTTTTTTTATAGAACGTACATATATCCTGACATGAATTACCGCCAGAATGGTACCTCGAGATCACATTGAGGTGGGACACAAGGGACGATGCTTGGTATATGTCGCAAGATGGAGATTGAAACACAATAATATTACCCACGGACCCTTATAATACCGTGAAGGAAGAGGTTCCTATGAACGAGTAACACCCTGAGAATGGGCCATCATTACCTAAGCTCCTAGCTCAATGAATGAAAATGGAGGTATCTTAGCGTCGAATCCTGGGCTCCTTTCCCCCCATAATTACCGTCACAACCCTTCATCTTAGTCTTGTCCCATGCCATCCCACCGCCTCAAATCTTTGTCGGTAAGCTTCGCCGGTCCACGTTTTACCACTTATCCACTTATTCCCGTGGGTAGAAGGTACGATCTAATACTCTGTAAGGTAAAGTCGGTAATACGGGGACTCCTCTCTTTTCTGCCATCTCCACTCCCCATCTGTCTATAATGACGATTAGGGAACATCCGCCCATTGAGAATTACCATCTGTCTCAACCACCCCAAGCAACTGTTCATCGTCATAAAAACAGCAGCAGTATCTCATTCCTACGATCCTTTCTTTTCCTCTTCCCTTCCGTCTACTCTCTTTTCATGACTTGATCAACATTCTCCTATACGTTCGCTTTCTGATTCTTTCCTCGTTTTTCTTACCCCGGTTCCCTTTATTCTATTTTTTTTCTTGCCTCCCTGACCGAACGGGGGTGATTACTTTAGTATTGCTTACATTATCTCACTCGAGATCCGTCCACTTTTCCCACATCATCCCCCGATCGACCTTTGCTACCCTTTTTTAGCGTCGGCTCGTCAGTCTCACACGTCTTCTTGCTCCGCAGTTAATCCAGTCGCCCCTCATCCTAACTCAACTTATTAACCCAGACATATTGAGTACGATCAAGGCGCTTGGACTTCTGCTTCCTTTCCACCGGTGCCCTCCATCGCCCTAGTTTCACCTCCTGCGTCACGAGCATCTGATCTCCGCCCCCGGGATCTCGCAGTCGCTCAGGCCTTCATCCGAGACCAGCTGTACCGCTGCTAACTGTGCGCCGCCGCCCTCGATCCCTAGTCACGCCTCCTATCGTCGATCGCGAATATTATTATCGTCTCCTTTCTCGTCTATTTTAAATCATTAATTGATCCTTAGTCACCCCATTGCCTCGGTATTCCTTCTTAGCTCTAGGGGAGCCGATTGGTGACGACTAACCCGAAGGTGTCGGGGCCGTGTTAGGTTGATGCCGTTCACTTCCGCAGGCAGCTCATGGTTTAGTCGTTCGCTGTCTAGAATATAATCCGAAATGGGTTCGTGTGTAAGCTCAGAGCAGGGTGACCCTGAGCAAAAGAAGAGGAGCCAGGCCATCGATCGCAAGCTGGAGGAGGATTCCAGGCGATTACGGCGAGAGTGCAAGATTCTACTGCTTGGTACGTTCGGGGTGTTCTTTTTTAGCATGGCGTTCCTTTTCGTGTCTGACTGCGATGTTTTTCCTGAACCAGGGTCCGGAGAAAGTGGGAAGTCGACGATTGTCAAACAAATGAAGATCATTCATCAAAATGGCTACACAGTGGAAGAGCTGGCGTTGTATCGCCTGACGGTCTGCAAGAATCTCCTAGATTGCGCCAAGTCCCTTGTAGGAGCCTATCACCAGTTCTCCCTCGAGCCCTCGAGCCAAAAAGTCCGTGACTACGTACAATACATTTCAGACTACAATATCGACCCCGACCCACACACAACGTTGGATGTGAAGGTAGGGGAGGCAATAACGTATATCTGGAATGATCCGTGCACATCCACAGTATTGGAACACCAGAACGAGTTCTACTTGATGGACTCTGCTCCATAGTAAGCTCTATCACTTCCTAGGTTGTACGGAAATAAGATGCACTGACAGCACCCCGCTAGCTTTTTTGAGGAAGCAAAGCGAATCGCATCTGCAGATTTCATACCCAACGTAAATGATGTGCTTCGCGCCCGAACGAAGACTACCGGTATCTATGAAACTAGGTTTACGATGGGCCAGCTGAGCATACAGTATGAGAACCCACCCTGTCTATACCTGGGACGTCGCTTACACGTTGTACAGCATGTTTGATGTGGGTGGCCAGCGCAGCGAGCGAAAGAAGTGGATCCATTGTTTCGAGAATGTCACCTCCATCATATTCTGTGTGGCATTGAGCGAGTACGACCAAGTGCTTTTGGAAGAGAGTAATCAGGTAAGCGTTGTCGCATATCAATCGCCAGGCTTGCTACTGACCTTGTTGCAAAGAATCGAATGATGGAGAGTCTGGTGTTGTTCGATTCTGTAGTTAACTCTCGATGGTTCATGCGAACGAGTATAATCCTGTTCCTGAATAAGGTCGATCTGTTCCGCCAAAAGCTCCCTCGGTCACCCTTGAGCAATTACTTTCCTGATTACTCCGGCGGTAATGACGTGAACCGCGCTGCCAAATATCTATTATGGAGGTTCAACCAAGTTAACCGAGCACACCTGAACCTCTACCCCCAGTGAGCGCCCCGCAGATTCCCAATGAAAATGCTCTGTACTGGGACATGCAACTGACTTTCCTTTTCATATCAGCTTAACACAAGCCACCGATACAACCAACATCCGCTTAGTATTCGCTGCGGTAAAGGAAACGATTCTACAAAATGCTTTGAAGGATTCAGGTATCTTGTAGATTTGAATGCTCTGTGTGCAGGCATCTCGAGTTGGACAAATCGCGATTTCTGGGCCTGTTGAGTTGCCGAGTGACCGAGCTACGTGTGCTTCCGACAGCTATGACGCTCTTTCTATCCTATTTTCCTTGTCATTCACCCCCCGATACTCCCTTGTGTTTTGTGGATAGGCATCGGCGTTAACGGTGCTAGTCTTTTCAGTTTCATATGCTAGGCGCTTGGTTGGATCATAGTCATTGGGACTTTGCGGCATGGAGTCGTCTCTATCTTGGTTCTCATTTTTATCCATCTATTTTATCTTTTTTTTTTTTTTTTGAGAGGGGTATGATTTTTTTGGGGTGGCTTATTTATCTGCATCATTTTAGTATCGATTGGCCTGGCCCTTTTCCTTGGCCTGGATTTCTATGAGCTTCTTGTTTCAAAGTGAAAAGTTGTTGGCCTCAGCACTACTTGCATATAATTTGTGCCAGGGTCCTTGATATCCTCTCCCATCTCGAGATCTTCCCTTCTTACTTTATTTCCCCTTCTGTTTGTCCCTTTCCCTTGTTGGTCCAACTCACCTTGTGCATCGAATAGCGGTCCCTTGACTCCTGGGGCGGCTGGCTTGCAATCTTTTCGACTTATACCATTCCGTTTCCAGCGCTCTAATGTGTTTTAGTACTTGGTTCTTTCACTTTACCGCATCTCTTTTGTTGAGTAATTTTTGGTGTTTGGATGTGTCCATGTTCCCCGATGACCACACAGCATTGCGACTAATCAATCTCTCGAAGATGGAGCTGACCACACGGGGCCGTGCGGCACATCCGACCCATGGTTCTGCTTTCGCCCTTAACTATTGGGTCGAATATGGTAGAACGCCCAGACACGATAGAATCAAAGAATCAGCCGGCATCAAGCACCAAAGGATTGGGCGGGATTTCGTGAATAATATTATGCGAAGTTCATATAATCACAAGCGTTTCTTATGGGGTAGCCTCTGAACCATCCTGTGTCAGGAAAAGTTAGGACAAATTAAATACATGCGTCAGTGTGGGTCAGCGAGAGATTGCAGTAGGGCCTGGGCCTTGATTCCGTGAGGAGTATATGCTAGTCGTAGTAGGGTCATGACAGTGCACATACATGCAGGAGGTCGGATGAGTACCGCACGGACGGTGATGATAGGAGCTGTGAAGCTACGACTGACCTTACTAGTAGTACTCCATAGGTGGTTGGCTGGTTGATAGGCATAATTAGGGTTGCTTTCTCTCCCCCGCAGTGTCCATCCGATGGTGTTTGCGTCATTACTTTCCCGAACCGCCTCCAGAGATTTAAACATCACTTCGACTGGACGGGAATATCAATTGTCCCCCACGAGAGTATATCTTTACCATCAACACACTTCCATTCTATATACAGAGATGCATATATGTATCTCTGGATCTCTGGATCAGTTGTCCACACGGTGACACGACAGAAAAATGAAGGACCACTCCGGATAACCCGTGGACCTCAATGGCACGACCAACAGAACCGACTGGTCTAGACAACCCTCCCAATGGGTGGCGTAGGTTACTATCTGGAAGGGATTGAAACCGGTTCCTAGCTTGCAACAGACTGGGACCAACCTAATGCGATCACTATTCCCAATCTCGCGCTAGGATCGTCCCTTGATAAATGTCAACTACTGATTATTATTGATGGTGGTGCCATTGCGAGGTCTCGTCACGGGGTGTGCTTGCAGTTCGACAACAAACCGAAGCTCTGACCTCTCCTTCCCCTCTTCCCTGGTCTCATTGTCTGCTGCCACCCCTCCATCCATCCTTTCTCCTCTTCTTAAGTTGCCTGGGTAGCGCTTCATTCCCCGCCCTCTCCCTTTCATCAATTGCCATCTCTCAAATTGCCCGCTGCTCATTCACCTTGATCCTGTCATACCTTCCAAGCCCCTCTCCTTCCCCTATCATCTTGCTCCCTGAGAAACCATGTCTGAAGCACGTCGGGAGAGGAAACCATCTGTCGGTGCTCCTGTATCAGAGCTACAGGGTCCTATTGGCCCTGGCTTTAGCCGCCCAAAACACAAACGGACTTATACTGGCTTGGCGCCAGCAGAAATTAAAAGTGTTGAGGCCAGCATCCCTGAGCCACTGAGGGAAGCGTAAGTGGCATGTGTACCATGGTTGACTGGTCTTGACTGATTAGACTTCGTGTGTAGCTGGAGAAAGCATGTAAGACGGACATACTGACTGTCATCCGAGGTTGTGGTCCTCTTCCGTACTAAATCATGTTGGCTGCAGTCTGTCAGTGGATTTACGACCCAAGATGAGTTTGAAGTATGCGAGACTCTGATAAGGTACATACATGAAAACAACTCCTAACCGCGCTATAGCAAGAGCTGGTCCGCCACGTCGAGACTACCTTGGCTCGTTCGCTCCACAATTGTGATGAGCTGTATGTTCATGTAGTCCCATGCATCCTTCCAGATCCCCAAATGACAACAACAACAGTGCTGCATACTCGGGAACTGCCCTTGCGTTCCGTGACCGCCTGATCATCGATTGGAATAAGACTCAGCAGCGGCAAAGCTCTGCAGATCAGAAGAGGGTATACTGTAAGTGTGCTCTGAAATGTCCTTAGGTCTGCTGCATCCATGGATGCAATGCTAATTTGCTACTAGACCTCTCTCTTGAGTTCCTTATGGGTCGAGCGTTGGACAATGCTATGCTCAATGTCGGCATGAAGGACGCGGCTAGGGGTAGGCGATGACCTGAATATACAAGCTCAAGATAACAACAAATCGCTAACTGCATAGTTAAGATGGCTTGAAGAATCTCGGCTTCCGGATCGAGGATGTCATCGACCAAGAACATGATGCCGCCCTCGGAAACGGAGGCTTAGGGCGTCTAGCAGCATGCTTTCTTGATAGTCTGGCGACACTGAACTACCCCGCCTGGGGATACGGCCTGCGTTACAGATACGGAATCTTCAAACAAGAGATCGTGGATGGATACCAAGTTGAGGTTCCTGACTATTGGCTCGATTTCAACCCCTGGGAATTTCCTCGGCATGAGATTGCTGTCGATATCCAGTTTTATGGCTGGGTGAGGAAATATCAAGATGAGAACGGTAAGACGGTCCATTCGTGGCAAGACGGTGAAACTGTCCAGGCAGTAGCGTATGACGTACCTATTCCTGGCTATGGAACTTCTACCACGAACAATCTTCGATTATGGTCAAGCAAAGCGAGCAGCGGGGAATTTGATTTTCAGAAGTTCAATGCCGGAGATTATGAGAATGCCGTGGCGGAACAGCAGCGCGCAGAAACGATCTCCGCGGTGCTCTATCCAAATGATAACCTTGAAAGGGGCAAGGAGCTCAGGCTGAAGCAGCAGTACTTCTGGTGTGCTGCGTCGCTGCATGATATCGTTCGAAGATTCAAGAAGACGAAGCGAGCTTGGGGAGAATTTCCCGATCAGATAGCAATCCAACTGAACGATACACATCCGACACTGGCTATAGTCGAGTTGCAACGCATCCTGGTTGATCTGGAAGGTCTCACCTGGGATGAGGCCTGGAAAATAGTGACCAATACTTTTGGGTATACCAACCATACAGTGCTGCCAGAAGCGCTGGAGAAATGGTCTGTCCCTCTAGTGCAAAAGCTGCTCCCACGACACCTGCAGATTATCTTTGATATCAACTTGTTCTTCCTACAGACGGTAGAGAAGAAATTCCCCAACGACAGAGACTTACTGTCGCGGGTGTCAATCATCGAAGAATCACACCCCAAGATGATCCGGATGGCTCATATTGCAATTATCGGATCCCACAAAGTTAATGGTGTCGCCGAACTCCACTCCGACTTGTTACAGACAACGCTCTTCAAAGACTTTGTCCAGATTTATGGACCTGATAAGTTCACCAATGTCACCAACGGGATCACTCCGCGCCGCTGGCTGCACCAGGCCAACCCGCGGTTATCGGACCTAATCGCCACAAAGCTTGGTGGATACCATTTCCTGACAGACTTAGCGCTTTTAGATAGGCTCGAAGCCTTCGTCGATGACAAAAACTTTCGAACAGAGTGGGCAGAAATCAAGACCGCGAACAAAATCCGTCTTGCTAAGCATATCAAAGACGCTACCGGCTATAGTGTCAACCCCAACGCCTTGTTTGACATCCAGGTAAAGCGTATCCATGAATATAAGCGCCAGCAACTCAATATCTTCGGTGTGATTCATCGCTATCTGACTATTAAGTCCATGTCTCCGGAGGAAAGAAAGAAAGTCTTGCCGCGAGTATCCATTATTGGTGGCAAGGCAGCCCCGGGGTACTGGATGGCCAAAACTGTCATCCATCTTGTCAACAATGTCGCATCAGTCGTAAACAATGACCCGGAAATCGGCGATCTTTTGAAGGTAATATTTATTCAGGACTATAACGTTAGCAAGGCAGAAATAATTTGTCCTGCTTCGGACATAAGCGAGCATATCTCAACCGCTGGTACTGAAGGTAGTGGTACCAGTAACATGAAGTTTGTACTTAATGGTGGCCTTATCATTGGAACCTGTGATGGAGCCAACGTATGTTTGACCCCGGCGTCCATCTCTCTACAGCTGACCCTTGTGATTGACTTATTGTGACTCTTGTTTAGATCGAAATCACTCGCGAGATCGGCGAACAAAACATTTTCCTCTTTGGAAATCTAGCTGAAGATGTCGAGGAACTACGTCACCGCCACTACTACGGTGACTTCCAACTCGACCCTCAGCTTGCCAAGGTGTTCGATGCCATCCGAAGTGGCACATTCGGCGATGCTGGCGACTTCTCTGCACTTATTGCATCCATTGAGGAGCACGGTGACTACTATCTTGTATCCGACGATTTTAACTCGTACATAACCACTCAGGGAATGGTCGACGAGGCATTCCGGAACCAAGATGAGTGGATAGCCAAGTCTATTACCAGTGTTGCACGCATGGGCTTCTTCTCCACGGACCGGGTCATCAACGAATATGCGGATGGAATCTGGAATGTAGAGCCTCTTACTGTGAAAGACTGATCGAGGGCGTACGTTCAATCCAGACATAACTGCAATTTTTTTTCTTTACTTTCCCCCATTCTTCCAGTATATCTCGGTTTTGAGGTTCAAGTCTCTAATGCACCTAAACCCCTGCCTGTGACTTGCGTCAGTTCTAATTATAATTATTGAGCAATCATAAGTGTTCAAGATGGGAATGACGACCAAACAGTTTCTGCATACAAATTGTTACCGTTATGTGACTGTTAGCTGCATACGTGCATTAGCACAGTATGCTTCTATTTGATTCTTACTCTCTTTGCCACTAAGCTTCTTCTTCACTGGTGCCTATCAGTACTCCGTCAGAGCAACACGCATGTATGTAGAGACAACGAGGAGAGAAATGCCCACTGTGATGACGACTTTACTAGAATGATTGGATGACTGCACCTATAGTTCTCTTCTAATCTCCTCTCCTCATTTGGTCCACTAGATCGTGAACAAACTAGCGCGAACTGCAAGTATCTATGAAACAAATCACACCATAGACAACGATGCCAATCGTCACTAAACGTACACCTGTACATTCGCTTAATTGCTCAACACAGAAAAAAACATGCTTCATGTATCATGTCTCGGGTGAAGGGTATGAAATGCGTGATTCGGAAAGATCCAAGAACAAGGTCCAACAGTATATGGATGAGATGGAAGATTTGCTTAGGAGGCACTTAGTTCAGCCATGCGCCGTTGCAGTTCTGGAACGGCTCGGAGGTGAAGATCCAGCTCTTCTTTCTCACTATAAGCACCGTGTTAGTCTCGGTGTTATACAGCTATTGGGAGCATCGGTAATAGTCAAGGATAGGTGCAGCTTACTCTTCTAGTTTCAGTCGCCGTTCCCAGTCTAGCCCTGTGAAGATGTAGCCTCCTTGGCCGTCGAACTGCAGGATTTTCTTGTGATATTTCCAGAGACTGCGGCGGTGGGATACGGTCATCAGGGTTGTGCCTAACCGCTTGGCAGTCTCGTACATGACCCGCTCGATCTCCATAGTAACCGATGAAGTACATTCATCGAGAATGGCGAATTTGGGTCGATGGTAGAACAGTCTTGCCATGGCGATGCGCTGTTGGAGTCCACCGGAGAGTACGTCACGCCATTCTTCCTCTGCGTCCCAGCCGTTGGGGCGGTCAACGACTGATGCGATTTCGACGATGGAGAGGATATCATAAAGATCATCGTCCGTAATGCCCTTGGCACGCATTTCGCGAAGACCATCTGGGTAGATGACTTGCTGGCGAAGGGTTCCGCGAGACAAGTAGGGTCGTTGCGGAATATAAAAGATCTCATCGAATCGAGGTTTCTTTACCTTACCCCCGTAGACAGGCCATAGACCACCTAGGATCCGAAACAGAGATGACTTGCCGCATCCGTTCGGGCCGACAATTAATAGATGATCACCGGGGTGCACTGTAAATGACAGCTTCCGCACTAAAACATCCCCGTTAGGCGAGACGATCGGGACATCGGTGAATTCAATCGAGTCGCTCTCCTCGACCTCTCCCCGACCAGACAAAACAGCTGCATTCTCCTCGGTTGATGCAGAAGACACCAGCTTCTTCTCAAAGCGCCCAGCTAAGAGGTCGTCCATGACCTCCAGCAACGATGAGACACGGGCTGTGTAGCCGGCTAATTCAGAGATCTCTTTGTATGAGAACATCAAGCGACCAAAGGCATCGGAAGAGGAAAGCAACATCCTCCTATTCGTGACAAAACCTAGTTAATGTGGTGTTAGCTCAGTATCACATATCAGCCTGAGTCCCTACATACTCTCTGTACGGTCACCCATGGTCTGAGTGATTTGACCGGGAATTCTGAAGAAAACTGGGATACTGCACAGGATTAATCCCAGAGCTCCCCAGAAATACTTGATGACAAAGTCCTCCATAAAGCCGTGGTATAAGCGTCTCCGCAAAATGCGATTCACGTGCTTGATTAATGTGAAATAGCCTTTGTCTAGAGTATCCTTCTCCGCCTCGTGGCCGTGATATAGGGCAATCTCTTCACTATAGTCGATCAACCTGGAGTGGAGGAAACGGAATTCTCCTTCTAAGCGGGCTTCGTCGGCAACGTATTTTCCGAATGGCGGTGTTAGCGCACGCATGACGTTAGCTGACAATTGAACCAACAGGCTCATAATAAAGAGGCCTTCGCCGCCCACACTCTTCGAGAGGGAATAATTATAGATCGCCATGTCCAGGATTGGTTTGGCTAGGTTGGAATATAGCTCAGCTAGACTGTCGGAAAACCGAGACACATCTACCGTGATAAGTTGATCGGGGTTTTTAACTCGGTCATCCAGCGCAGAGATCGCGTAGAATGTCATGTTGCTCAAGTACTTGTCATGGATGTAATCTGTTAAGCGCTTCCTGTAACTGAGGGCAAGTTTACATTGGTGATAAGAAAGCTAGAAAGGTTAAATGATGTTAGCTGGTGCAGTTCACTGGCCTGAGAGCTGACCAGAACCAGCGCACGACATACCATGGAATTCGTGAAAGTTGCTGGTATGGCAACAATCATCCACCACACAAGACCCAGTAGGAAGTCCTTCCCCTTCCCTCTCACTAAATTACTGACCAGTCTCCCATCTAGTTCTGCGACATATAAACTGAGTAATGTTCGAAGTACTAGGAAGACACTGTGGCCAGCCAGCAACCGTAGCTCTTTGCTCCGCCAGCTGGGGACCACAATTTTCAGTAACCGAAGTAGATTTCGAAAGAATTCGCGGTTGACCCCAACTTTCTTCCGCGGTCGGTCTCCGCCATCCCCGATACTGCTGGTCCCTGGACGTCGTCGCAGCTCCACTTGTTGCTGGGAAGCGGCTTTCTGTTCGGAGATGGCATTATGGATGCGTTTTGCTAACGCCGCAAAGAGGGCCAAATACACTGTGCGAGAAATCCCAGTGCGGTGTCGCAGGTACAAGGCAGATAGACTCGAGAGGATTTGCCGAACCGATCGTTCGGGAGGAAGCAGTTTCGACTGAGCGGCCATCGCGACGGGAGGAAGAAGCCGCGCGCAAGACAGGCAGAATTAAATTTCAGCCAGAGTCAACTTGGGATAACATGGCCATGAAGCGGGATGACTTAGTTGCCGGGAGAAGAATTATGGATAGGGCAAAGAAGGTGGAGGAGAGAGAGAGAGAGAGGGATGATGTGAAGAGAGCAAGACGAGCCCCGTTGGGGGGGATGACATGTGAACGGATCATCCCCCGACTTTCTGGGGAAGCCGAGGAATCTCTGGTTCCGTACGGTACGTACGGTATGGAAATCAGGGGAGATCACTCCGTTCGGGTATGAGTACACTTGCATGTCACTCAGGTAACGATCGCAATTGTTGGTGTAAAACTACCGTTTAATTTAGTTAAATATAATGTGATGTGTAAAGGGTAAAATAAACTCCATTATATAGTCAATAAGATAAGAGAAAAGAGCAAAAAGGAAAAGGTATGACACGAGCGGGACTCGACCACACGTCTCGTGACTCGCGACACTCGAGCTGTGCTTGGACAAGCAGCACCTTTAACCGTTTGTTCTAAAGTATGGCTAGAATCTTTGTTTACAACTTCTACCACCACCACCACAATGGCTTTTGCTCTGCTACCCTCCCCCACTCTCGTGATGATCTAGAATCTCTGACATATCTACGCCAAAGCTATGCTAATTTTGTGCTGGGAAACTCTCCATCGGAATGAATCCAGCCCCAGGCCTCTCGAAGCTGTACCTGTGCCTTGGTAGTTGATAAGGCGTGGGTCTCTTCGGTCGTGGTCAAGATCCCAAGTAGCGCTTCTTGCTCTAAACGATCCGTTATCCGATCTCCACCTGGTCTCAAGCATTAGTATAGAACTATGCATACAGTTCTCTCACTAAACAGGTGGCTTACACATCGAAACTCCCATGCATGCCGTGATAAGGGCAGGCGCTGTTTTATTCGACCGAGCAATGCCACAGAGTATAAACATGCTTTCTTTGATTTCGGCCTGAGAGTATGAGTGAACGTCGCAAATTATTCTTGGATTGGTACATTCCATACCTCTCTTCGTCCGACTGCTGCTCGCCTACCCGGCCCTAGACGGGGGACTCTGGGGTCGAATGCAGTAAGTAGAATCCTCGCAAGGTGCCAGTGTTGAATGGCAGTCACTATGAATATACGCCGTGTTAGCCCCTGACTGCTCCCAAGCGCAAAAGCTGTTGGCTTATACCGATGCAATCATCCAAGAACCACAATTCTGGAAACACCTCGTCCTTCGACCTATCTGGCTGTCGAAGATAAATCGGATTGAATGTCGGTGGTGCCATTCGATTCCACCCTTGATTATAATCCCAGAGCTGTTCATATTCCTTCATCGTATGGCTCCTCTCGTCGTAACAGTACATCAGCGTGTGAGCACAGTGCAGAATGACTCGATTGGCCCATGTGGGGTCATCTGCTTGGTCGAGTAACCTATAGGTCGAGTGATCACAGCAACTGAGGTCAAATTGGAAGATACGTTGTTTGATGAACGAGGTGTGGAATTCCTGGCGTATACCTACCCAGAATGCAGCCAGCCGGAGGCCACCGTCCCTCACTGCGACTGCGCCCTGAGCGTCCAGAAATACTTGCACTCCTCGCAAGTAAGTCTCATCGTCGACCCCTACAAGGGGTACTGAAGCCCACTAAGTCAGCCACCACTGCCGTCACAAAACGTGTCATTAGTAATGAAACATACAATCGACCTCTTCATAGAAGCGCAGAATTACCGCTGCCGCCAAGAGGTTCTCATCTGCCACTTCGGCGGGATTCCCAGACAAACTCATGAGGTGTGATATGCACAAACTTTGGTACTCTAACGCAGCCTCGTCCCCAAGAAAGGGTAATTTCTTCCCCAAACACAATACCTCATTGGTTCGTAGATACTGACTTCGGCTGAGGTGTCTTGCGGAAGCGGAAAAGATTGCATATAGGAGCGCTGGGCAATTCGCTGCCCGTTGAGGAACAACCTTAGCAAAGTGCTTAGAGGGATCACATGTATCGAACTAGGAGAGATCGTCAGACTCATTTTGGGGAACAGCGACTGGTTCCTCAGCCCTGTAAGCACCCACCCATTGTGCAAGCTCGTCTACGAAATAACGCATTAGACATGCTTCCTGAACGTCTTTCTGTGACCATAGGGACTGAGGTAGATCCTGTGATTCCTGTCCCCGGACTGTCCTCAGGTTCTCTTGTGTAGATCTTGGCTTTGGTAAGCGTTGTTGGGCCATCAGGGTTGGTGTGAGATGACTTGATTTCCTCCGCAAGAACAGTCGAATTGACATTCTAATTTGTTGGAACCCCCCACAACCCCGCATTTTCTGACGGGTGCCGATCTTAGCGTGTGAGGAATCTCTGATTGAACAAGTTTCTAATCGATGGCTGTCGGAAAGATGCACCAACAGCCTGGGCTTCTATCTGGACTTCAATCTTCTGATGGTGGGAGTTAAGGATCGTTGATTATACAACATTCGGGATCGCCTTCCGGCGGTCGGCCTACGGCTTGCTATGGTTATATATATAAGGCTCATTGACTCGGGCCCACGATACCAGTAATTTAATCTCCTCGCACAATAGTAGTAGGCTTGCTCTTCGACGTTCCCCTATCGCGATGCGGTACCTTGCCCTAACTCGCGCGGTTGGCCTCAACCGCCTCAAAAGTTGCTTTGTTAATTCAACTGTGTGAGATATATGACGATCTTATATCCTCCTAAATTCGAAAATGAAAAATCCTCCACGAGATTCTGCTGGAAGCTGGCCTTCTCGTATACATAGCTGAGCTACTTAATTACATCAATAGACTGTTACTGCGAAAATATTTCATGTAGCCTATTTACCCCAAGATCTAAGATATAGTCTAGGTTTTAGGGCATCATGTATGCCATTTTTATTCAACGACAGGCTTGAAGCAGAGCTATATGATTTATAGATCGTCTTCATCAACAAAATTTGAGTCGTCAAAATAATCCGGAGGCCAGACCTTTTGCCCATCAGCTTGGTAAACCGGACCCTCCCTGCTGTAGCCATTATACCATAATGGAACCTTCGCATAATATTTCCCATGTTGCACGGCATCATAGTTATCCCCAAGAACAGCCTTTTCTAGAACGGGTTCATAATGCTTTGCTTGTCGAGGAGAGATATAGACAAACAGCCTCTTGATCCTGCTCGTATGAATCAAGGGTTGGACTATTAAGTGACATGCTTGAATCCACTCATCAACTGACTTATTAGTTATAAAATTTTTGGCTGAATCAATCTGAAGTGATATTGTAAGCTTCGAGAGATCAAGGTTTTGGGCCATTATATCAAGGCCTTTCTTCAAGTCTGCTATGGCTTGGTGGTTGAAGACAGACTGGGGCCAAAAGTCAAGGAAGCCTATAGTGATAGAGCGGAGGTGTGGGCGCGCATAGGACGGAAGTCGGTTAAGGAACTGCGTGGTTATGGTCGGGATTGAAGGTGATTTTTCTAGGGACCATATAACGCACTTGCGGTGGATAGTAGCAATGAAAAAAGTGTTTCTTGAGTAAAATATTGAAGTCGCAATCCGATACATCCTTTTACTGACCAGGAAAAGGGAAAGTGGCAATCTCCAACAGGTACACCCAGTTGCGTAGGCTGCAAGGTAAAAAGAGCAGCAGCAGCCCCAAAGGGAATCTGTGCATGTCTTGCAGCAGTCAAAGGGGGCTAAGCCCCGAATAGGACACCACTCTAGTTGAAATGGAGCCACCAGTTCGGTAAAGGACAGTATATACTCCAAGACTTCATCGGGCAGGTGTGGTGTGGTAGGGTGGCCGGCATCCTGGGGTGTTTTGCAAGTTAACTGAAGGCATATGGATCGGGCTAGAGATGAAATCGACCAGTCTGGGCTCTGGCCGAGACGGATTGAACAGCCACGAAGCAAGGGGAGACATCCTAAAGATTCAACAATGCCCCTCGCAGTTTGAAGGTCCCTAGTATCGCAAATAAAACTTAGATGAAGTGACAGAGGTTGGATATTGTCTGCCAGGATTTGAAGGATACCCTGCCATTCCTGCAGGACTGCCCGGTCTTGTCGAGCCACACTACCTAGTGGTTTATCATGGAGACCATGACTCCGACAAAGGGGATTGCATGCGAACGTGAGTGGGATGGCAGTCCGTCCATATTGAAAGATGCAGGAGCAGTTGTTCAGGATAATAGTAAGGGATCGTAATGAGTGGATTGCATGTCTATTGAGCCTCCGCAATGGGCGTAAGCCCCAGGATCCGCTCCGACTGATCGTGAACTTGTTTTCCGAATACAAAATGGATGATACCTCATCTGATATGGTCCGCGATACATAGAGCAACGGAATAGGTAGTGGTGGGCAGGAGCATCTAGTAACATAATCGTCACCTGCTCCGAGTATGTACCTGCCATCGAACCGTCGCACTTTATAGAAGCATCCATTCTCTTCATATCCTATGTGTTGGCATTTCGGACCATCAAGCTCCGATCCGTTGAACTTAACAGGACAGAAACGAACCAACCCCGATAGAATATAGATATAGCGGCGGAGTGGATATGGAAGATCTAAAAACGATGTCCCTGATGAAGTGGGAGAAGTGTCTGGTATCGATGCGTAGGAGAAGTATGCGTCGATACGACGTTGCGGCATACTATGTATTTAAGCTCACAGGAACATGGATATGACCTTAATAGCCAGGAATTCGGCTTGCAACTAACGGGGGTTTTCAGTAATTGATTAAGATAACCATATACAATGACGTCATATCACAAGAGGCAATCTGACAAGGCAACCCCGCATTTGAGTTCCGATAGTGTACCAAAGTCGGACCCCGATCCCGACCTCTGTTGTTGAGTATCATCGCCACTTCGTCCTCGCAATATACCGGCGCCTACCCCTGGTATGCCTCCAACTGAACGACCGAAGAAGAAAAGTCTTCGAGCGTGAGCAAAAATTCCTCACCCTATGTGTAGAGGCGGTAGATGAATAACTAGATCCCTGTTAGATGTGAACGTTGTCGGTCGATGAAGGTGAAGTGTTCAGGATCGCATCCCTGTTCACGATGTACTCGCAGCAATCGATCCTGTCACTTTCCAGTGGAGGAGGTTAGGGTCTCTGTTAGTGAACGGTAAGGGAATGAGCAACGTCAGCGGAATCCTCGCACTAATATACGCCATCCTTCAATCCCAGCTACCTGAGGGAGTTGGAAGAACAAATTACTAGGAGTGCAACTTCCGGGCGGTATACGACTTCTGTCGGGCAAGAGCATCAGGCCCTACCTCCCTTGACGAGAAATGAAGCTGTAGACTTTTCCCCGACTCCCAATGCAACGACATACCTGCCACCAGATGACCAACAAACGGCTGGATGGCAGATAGCGTCTGACGGTAAGCGGATTTTGTTCTGCGTTACTCAACATGCCATGAAAGCTCTCTGCTTATAGTATTCCACTTGGTCCCTGAGAACTAACAGCGTCGGACAGACTCTCCAACACGTAATCCTGGAGGAAGGGTTGGCACCAGGGAGAGGCAAGAATGCCACGACTCAGAATTTTCGAAGAATCCACTTGTAGACAAAAAGGAATGGGCTTTTGCTGCAACCCCAGACGGCAGATATTGTGAGATTATTAACCCTTTTGTCACTTATAACACTTCTGATATAAGCAACATAGGGTATATGGGCCCGTCATCCTCATGGTCTTTTTGTCGTCGCGTCCTGGCCCTCTTAGGAAAACGAGTTCCTGAATCGAACTCTCCACCAGACCCATGGCATCTGGATGGTATGGCATTCAAGCTGCAATGGAAGCAAGTGCCCCCCGAGGAATCGCCTGATGTCACCAATATACCGCCTTTGGACTATGCCCTTTTTCTTTACAATACTGCGAAGTACTATCTTGCTTCTTTATCCTTCCTGATTGATGAGACATTATACCTTCAAGAGTTACACGAATTTTATCTGGATCCAGCAGCGAAGGCTGCCTCACGTAGGTCTTGGTTCGCCCAGTATCTACTTGTGCTTGCCTTTGGAAAAGCCTTCATAACTCAAAGGAATCCATCTGGGTCTCCACCTGGGCACCAGTATGCATCACGGGCGATGGCTTTATTGCCAGATCTATCCGGCATACACGAGGACCCCTTGAGCTCGATTCAAGCTTTGAGCCTAGCAGCACTGTACTTTCAGTCAATTGACATGAGAAAAGCAGCTTTTCATCACGTAAGTTTCCGAGTTTACTGGTGCCAAAGAGGTCTCTGCTTATCCCTTCACTATCCTTTAGATTGGACAGGCTCTACGTTGTTGTATTACCGAAGGCATACACAGGCATGTACCGGAAGAGCTAGGCGGGCCAGAATTTTCTCAGCGCTGTCGAGCTGTCTTTTGGGTAGTGTACATGCTGGATAGAGAGTTCTCCGCATTGATGGGAGGACCAAACTCAATCCGTGATGAGGACATCACAGTCAGGTTACCTGCAGAGGTGGCGTCTTCCGTAGAAAATACCAATCTGACATTGCATGTTCGGCTCGCGCGCCTCATGGCGCAAATCTTGACAAGTGAGTCCCATTGACAATCAGCCAAGGCGAGGCGCCATATGAATATTAACACGAATTGAGATAGCGGTATATGGAGTGGATAATGCATCTAATGGAGCGTTGATCAGAGATATTCAGTCTATTCTTCACGCACTAGCGGACCTCTCTCAAGATATCACGGAGTTTCTGGATAGCAGTTTTCATGGAACGGTTGGCCGAGGCTCAAAGATGGCAGTTAGACTGATGCTAGCCCAACATCATGTAAGTGTACCTTTATACCTTATGCATTTTTTTTCGACACATACACTAAATGACTCTTAAGTGTGTGGTTCTGACAACACGGCCTTTGGTGATGTGTGCTCTCAATATGCACATAGACAGTGCAGAGAGACAGTCGTCGCGAAGCATTTGTCTGTCGCCACCTGTGGCATCCCTCTTGCAATGCTGCGCCGATTCTGCCCAGACCATTCTTCAAACTCTTCGGTCGTTGGCCGATGATGACTTGATGGGTATGAAATACCGTTTCCCCTCTTTTGTACAATGCCAGCCCTGATATCTATTGCGCCAGATGCATTTTTACCGTTCCAAGTCGAGCATGCTTCTTCATCTGCTTTTGTTCTATACTTGATTCGCTCAATCGCCCCCTCGCTTATTGCGAATGAATCCTGGTGTGATAACCTTGACTGTGTTATCGAAAAGCTCATCTCAAAGGGCAACCCAGCGGCACCACTCCGGAAACTGGAACTGAAGCATCTGGACCTTATGCTGACACCCTTAACACCGAGATCTGCGACCCATGCAATGCTTCCAATGACTTCCGACGAGATCCAAGATAATAATGATGATACATACGCGCTGGATCAAGTGGACATAGGAGACGAAGTTGAATGGGATCTGTTGGCGCTCAGCCATTCTGTGAGCCTTCCACCAAGAGAGCTGCTCGACTTAGCAGACCAACTGGACGTGGATAGTATCATACAATCTATGGACGCTTGAGCAAGATTATTTACGGCCCAAATAAACAATATATTGCCATAAATTCATATTGAAATCCGAAATGAATGAAAATTCCTTTCATAAATTCCTCCAACTTATGGCTTACAATTCGAGAGGGAGCGTATTATATAGCAGCAACGGTCAGCCCAGCGTGGAAAAAAAGGTAAAAACTCTCGACAAGTAGGGATTCACACAACAGCAATGAAATCCACCTGAATATTTACTCCAGCAGGCAATTTGGATGCTTCCACCATAGACCGTGCCGGACAATGCGGAAACGCGGGATCATACACAGAAGCAAAGTCAGGCATTATACTGGCGTCTCTAACATAGGCCTATGGTATCTCAAGAGGTTAACAGGATAACAGTGAAGATGACACAAGATTATCCAAGCTTTTGCGCATTCGAAGGGTACTTACAACCACTTTGACAACCCGATCCAGTCCGGAGCCGGCCTCTTTAAGAATAGCTTCGGTGTTCTGGATGATGGCTTTAGCCTTCTCAATAGTGGAGCCCTTGATGAGATTACCGTGCGCGTCCGCAGGGATCTGGCCGGAGAGCCAGACCTGGCCGCCGGCCTTTATTGCTTGCGACTAATATGGTCGGCGAAGTGCTTCGGGGCTTACTCTGGGCAACATACGTAGTGTGCAAAAGCTAGACAACAATCAGCCTGTATGATTTGAGTATATTGAGGACCTGTTCCCACGGGCATATGCTCGATTGGTCTGCACTCTTGTTACTGGGGTAAACATGGGTGCAGTGGTGGACATGGATCGACTCCTAAAAGCTGGGGTCGGAACAGAGTAGAAAGATGGCTGAGGGGAGATATATTGCGGATAGCACACGGGGAGAACATGTTATGAGTTCAAAATCAGAGCGCGGCTAAGGCGATAACATACACGGGCTATACTCGTGCGCTTTGGAGGATCGGCCTTTGTATACAAGAAGTGGTCGGGATTGGATACCGGTCTGTCGGAGGATAGATCCGACATCTTCTCATTTTTCAACATCTTCAGCGCCACTGTTTCCAATCACAACCCCATATAATATAATCTAAGACCAGACTTCACGTTTAAAATGATACGATCACGAACCCTCAGGCGCCTCCTGTCCTCATAGTAAGCCTCTAGCCATAACATCTCTGACCAAGTCCCAACTAACAGCAAACAAGCGCTACACCCGCTCGCAGCGCTCTCAAGCACCAACCATTTCGGAACCTCCGCCAAAGTTCCTCAATGGCAGCTATAGCAACAGCAACAGCAAAAGAAAGCGAGAGCAACGCCGCACATAGAAACTACAAAATCGTACAAGACGTAGGCAACTTCGCAGAGAAGGAAGCCCAACGTCCCGACTTCGACCACACCAAGCCCATCGAAACCACCAAATCCCCCTACCCAGCCTGGGACTACGGACAAGGGATACCAGACAACGACGCCAGTCTATCGCAAGAGCATCACGAGGTAGACCCCTACGCGCCAGACCGGCCGTCGGTGAACAACTACCGGCTGCTCGTCTCCGCCATCGCGCCCCGCCCAGTCGGGTTTCTCAGCACCGTCAATGCAAAGGGCCAGAAGAATCTCTCCCCCTTCAGTTACTTCCAGGTCATTGACCATGACCCTCCGATGTTCATCGTCGGGTTCTCGTCCCGTCCGGGCCGGGTGAAAGACACGTACCGCAATCTCAAGGAAACAGGCGAGTGCGTGATCAACACCGTATCCGAGAACATGATCGAAGTGGTGAATGCCACCTCCATCGATGCGCCGTATGGTGTTTCTGAGTGGGATGTCTCAGGTCTGCACGAGGCGCCCTCAACGACTGTGAAGCCGTCGCGCGTGCAGGAGTCCGTGTTCAGCATCGAGGGCAAGGTGATCGATATTAAGGAGTTTGCGGATCATCAGCAGCCAGGGATGAGCATTGCTGCTACGGTGTTGATCAAGGCGACGCGGTTCTGGGTTAAGGAGGGGGCTGCTAATGCCGATTTCAGTCATATCGATCTTGACAAATTGAGGCCTGTGGCGCAGCTGGGGGGTGTTTCTTATGGGCGGATTGTGTCGACTTTTGAGCGGCCGCGGACGACGTGGAGTAATGAGGTGGTGAAGAGTGAGTTGTTGGCAAGCTTGGAGAGTAAGGGGGAGAATTGATCTACAGGATTTTGTTTGTTGATAGATGGTTTTGTATATAGAGGCATTGTGTCGGTGTTGCGTTTTTCTTGCTCTCTCTTTCCTTCACTCTCTTTTGGGGTCTCATCTAGATAGAATTTAGATTTGATGGATCCAGTCACCAGCGAAACTGTAGTAGTCCTTCTCACAGATCAACACCAACGATACTCTTGTTCGGGCCAACGTCGATTGGCTTCATGGGGGCATTGTCATATCCACCGTCGACCCATATGCTAACGTCACACTTGTCCTAGATCCAAGCCAGCCCAGCTCCACCTGACCAGTGGAGGCGTGGGGCGATTCAGTAGGGACTGTGTCCCGTCTTCCAAGCATCTGACCTAGCCTTTACACCCTGCGTCAAGCAAGAGTGGTGAGCGGATTTGAGCAGGGGGCCTGAAATTAGATTAAACCCTTCTTCCTCCCTAAGGTGGAACCGATGTGTAAAAGCGGATGTAACCTTAGTAGCAAACTAGCAGCGAAGTTAGACGGTAGACCCAATGAAATTTATCGATAGCGAGTGATCCACTTAGTCTAATAGACTGCCCTATAAGCCACATAGATGGGGCATCGTCAATTCATGAAGTCCATTGATCATTATGGGATCAAAGTGACCGCCAGATATGATCGTGGTGCGACGGAGATGTCCGAATCGATTTTTTCTAGGAGCCTCATTTCAGCATGCTTATCTTACATCAGACTTGGCGTATGCTTTGGACATCTCAGCTGTTTGAGGCTGAGTTTGGGGTCTTCCCTGAGATGTAGATGTTGGATCGTATGTATCCCATGGGCCTTGGACTCCACGAGGCAAGACTGTACTGGTCACCATCAATTGCTATATAAGGACCGGTCAATTCCAGCAAGAAAGAAACCTAACAAGTTTGAATCCAACAGCGAATTCCTTACTGCTTTATTAGAACCACTCAAGGAACAATCCCACATCCACCACGCCTAAATTGAACAATATACTGTTCTACACCATGACAGAGATACACAACAAGGATAGCACCATGCGGTCAGTCGTCTTTGACGGCCAGCCGTTCGAGGTTCATGTCCGTGACGTACCAAAGGCAAAGGTCGTCAGGCAAACGGACG
The DNA here is from genome assembly GCF_009193645.1 of Aspergillus pseudonomiae. Lineage (NCBI taxonomy): Eukaryota > Fungi > Ascomycota > Eurotiomycetes > Eurotiales > Aspergillaceae > Aspergillus > Aspergillus pseudonomiae. The sequence goes on along the minus strand of NW_022476051.1, from coordinate 142,442 downwards.
CCGTGGTTCGGGTCACTTCAGCGGCTCTCTGCGGCAGCGACCTGCACAACTACCACGGCGTCTTTGGCAGCAAGCAGGTGCCTTATCCTATTGGACATGAAGCGATGGGGATCGTCGAGCAAGTGGGAGCAGATGTTGATTCCGTGAAGGTTGGGGATAGGGTCATTATCCCTGATTTGCCTAGTGGCGTCGGGCTGGATTTAGAACCTGCTATTAACCCCCCAATTGCGTTTTATGGACAAGGCCATCAATTTGGCGATTTGGGAGGTTGCCAAGGTATAGTTTAGCGCTCTATGATCATGTTTCTTATTATCTCTTGAGAAGCAAGAGATTGATCCTCATTGAAGGAAGAACTTGTGTCTAACTGACAACCCCCATTTCAACAGCCGAGTTCGTGCGTGTTCCACTCGCGGACAAATCCTTGTTTGTTCTTGGGAAGGAATATGATATGATTGCAGATACAGATCTGGTTCTTCTTTCAGACGTCTTCCCTACTGCCTGGGCGGGCGTTACTTGGTCGGGCTTCGAGGCCGGAGACAAGATCGCGATATTCGGGGCCGGCGCAGTCGGACTCCTTGCGGCGTATTCGGCAATTCTTCGTGGTGCCTCACGAGTGTACTGCATCGACTCCGTCGAAGAACGACTGGAACTCGCCGCTTCCATTGGCGCTATTCCGATCAACTTCACGAAGGGCGAACCGTCGGCGCAAATCCTAGCCCGGGAACCAGGCGGCGTTCAGCGCACCGTGGACTGTGTTGGGGAGGAGTGCGTCAACGAGACATTGAAGCCTGATCAGTCGTTTGTGATCACACAGGCGATCAAGTGCACCAGCGTGGGTGGTGGCTTAGGGGTTATTGGCGTATACTTTGCTCAGGCGTATTCCGAAGGAGTTCAGCGAGGAAATACTATTTCACCGTCTATTACTTTTCCCATGACGCTCTTCTGGGAAAAGAACATAACGGTTCGTGGTGGTGCGGTGGACAGCAAATTATATGTGCAGCCACTGCTGGAATTGGTAAAATGTGGCAGAGCTAAACCGGGGTTCGTTTTCTCTAGCGTTATCGATATAGAAGAGGCACCGAACGGATATCGACGGTTTTCGGATCGCCTGGAGACGAAAGTCATGATCAAGTTCTAGGAATCAGGATAGAAAGTGCATTGCCAATGATGTTTATTAAACACTCCTTTATGACCTTGTGTCTGACTCAGAAATAGACCAACAAATAATTGCAACCATACTTGTACAACTCAGAAGATAGAACTTTCTCTATGTCAAGTATCCGCGAATGTATATGTTCTAGGGCACAAATACAGCACACACAGCCTAACCATGACCAGGAAATACTCCTAAGTAACATTGACTCATTAGACCCTCATAGTAATAAAACTACCCTCAAAACCAATATCACGAACAACCCCTACCAACCACTCACTCACTCACCCTCCCACCACAGATAACCCATCAACAAACCGGCTCCCTCACAGCAGGATCATACTAAACAACATATAACATCAGCACCAATCCCTCCAACAACCTCACCCCCGAAAGTCCCGGGAATGGAAGAAGGACGAGGAAGAACTTACCGGCCAGATCTGCATCTTCTCCAAGTCCCAAACCCCACTTGTAACATAAACATCTTTCTCTATAACGGCACGGACTTCTTCTGCACTCTCGCCGGTGTACACAACCATACTACCCCTAATTTGGATATCACTGTTTTCTGTACTGTGGGATTCGAGGATGGCGCCTGTTTTGGTTTAGAATTCTTATCATCATCACAATATGTACCCACAGCAGCGGTGGCGATATGATATATCCAGGTGGTAGCAAAAATAATATCATCGCAAGATAGATAGATGGGATAGAGCTTACCTCCATTGACAAGTCTCCCAGCTGCTACTAGCAATTTGACACCTTCATAATGTGCGCTGCGTACACCCGTGAGTACTTACTTCACTAATCATTTTATGATATGTAAGGACAATAGACTGTAGCCTGCAAAAACTTACCATTTCACCTTCTTTCTAAGCCCCAGGACATTAGGCTTATCGAGTATAATGCACAGGAATTCTTTCATCGGGGCGATTGGCTTTGTCTTTGTCTTTGTTGAGAGGAATCTTGTGCTGATTGGACTCGGGGGTGATGGGCGGAAGTGTGCCCTGGAGGCGAGTCTGGGGGCTAGGCGGGTGGTCATCTGGTATAGTAAATATATACGATTGTGATTCTAGGTTGGTAAGAGGGTTTGTCTTGTGACGTATCTTTTGTGACCAGACTCGATTTGAGGGGTTGTTATGTATCTCGATTGGTACTTGGGTTTAATGTATCGGTGTACGATGCCGATGGCTGCATTTGTCCCGGAAGGAGACTCCGATGGTGTTGGGAGTTAGGGTTATGGTTTTGTTTGATACTGCGCCACCTCTTTTTCTTTTCTTTTCTTTTCTTTTTTTACAAATGACTAGATACGGGTACTATAACGGAAACTGATAGGAGCTTGCTTGCTGAAATTGATGCATACATGCTGTACGGATTGATGCGCGTTCAGGTTGTTGAACGGCGTACTACGAGAGGCTATCCAAGGCGCTCATCGAATAGAAATATCCTGTTAAACTCGGTCAAAGCATTAAGCGTGGATTATGTAGATAGGTTAACCCGGCAAGTCGTCAAACGTTTCATGGACGAAGTATATGTACTGTACAAACTGACATCTACCATGCACGATATTGCCAGAAGGAAATCAGAAATAGAACTGAAAAATTAGAGTACATCCGAAACGAAACTCTCGCGCTCAGTCAACAACAATAAAGTCCATATATAGTAAATAACAGCGAGAAAATAGTCGCTGCAGCAGGATATACCCACATTCAGAATGAGGACCGTCATTTTGACTCAGCCCTGTCTGTTCTGGCTGCCAGCGCCGTTCCCTGATGATGCGGGTCTCATCCCGCTATTAATTTGAGCCGCAATCTGGCTCTGTTTGAATTTCTCAAACGTCTCTGCATCTTGCTTATGAGTTGCCCATAGCTCTTCTACAGTCGTGCCTAACTGCTCGAACGTTTTGTCGGCACCCACGCCGTCAAAATGGGAATGTTCCTGCTCCTCTTGCAAACGTTCGAGTTTCTCGCGAAGGGCCGCAATGTGTGCATCATCGAGGGCGAGCGATGAATCGTCACCGCCTTGATCGAAGGAGGGATTAAGAAAGTCGCGGCGAAGGTTTTGGCCAAGACGATGGACATGGCCTTCTTCCGAGGTCATTGCACGTGAATGGAGAGAAGTCATCGAGCTTGCTCGCGATATGCCCAAGGCGTACTGATCGGCATCTTCATCGTCAATAGCACACTCATCGCCTTGATCGGCGATCGGTTGGGTGCCGAATGTAGCCCCACCGTTTACGTCGTCACCAGAATTCTGGGAGCTGTTATCCGGAGCTGTAGCGAAGACCGGTTGTGGTATGATCCGCGTCTCTGGATACTCGTCCTCGAATCGCTGAATCATCCTATGCAGGGTGAAATCAAGGAATTGAAGACGCCCTAACGTAGACACAGAAGAGTTAGCATTATTATCAGCTCATAGATGCAACGTGTGGACATACTGTAATTGATATCATTGCCGGCTCTATCCTCACGGACAAGAGCCGACTGAATCCTGGTACGAATATTCCGGGCGGATTCAAGTAAATTCTTCGACATATCACGGGGTCTTTTCGCCGCATAAGACTGGGATTTCCTGTGTCTGGGCGTTGTCGTGCCACTGGGGGGGCCAGACTGGTCCCCGGGCATATGATTATCTAGGTTACCAAGGCAGACCCCCAGAGCTTTGACGACACCGGTTCCTCCAATGACGTAGTCCTCATCAGGAGCTGGCTCATCATCTTCCTCGCCAACTTCCTCCCCGCCGCCATGGCCAACAATATGTTGCAGAATGTCGGGCACAGGAACGGTCGCACGGGCACAGGACGGGTCACCAGGCACAGATAAATCTCCTTCAATAGCACCTCGTTCGAGGTTTTGAAGAGAATAGGCCACGATCTGGGAGGCGAGAGCCTTCACCACTTCATTGTTTTCTGCACTTGGAACTTCGATATCCACTGCTATGATCGTCCGCGACACACGTACCGCTGCCATTATGGAGGCGTAAACAGCACACGCTTCTTCCTGGTTACTCGCGTCTGTTGCAGCAGCTAGCGCACTAATTGCGGGATTTTCCAAGATGCTCAGGTGGCACAATCTAGGGCATTCGGGAAGGACTTCAGCAAGAGCGATGGCATGGTCGGCGGACAAATTCACATCAGTTAAATGGATGCGCTTCAGCGAGGGCATTTTTGGGAGGAAACGCCGGAAAATCGCTAGAGCATCAGGTTGACTGGAAAAGAGCTCAGGGTTATGGGAGAAGTCAATGAATAGAAGATTGGGAAGACGCGTCAAGGCTTGGAGTAAAGGACCAATGGCAGTCGGGGTAAGAGCGCAGTCCGCAAGACTCAGCGCGTAAAGGTTGGTTTCTTTTTCAATAGCCGATGTAATCAGGTCCAAATGATCTCGGATGGGATTGCCGCCCAGATCAAGCCCTTCGCATTTGCGTGACCTAAGATATCGAATAACATGTTCCAAGCCCTCTCTGTTCAGCTCGTTGTTCGCGAAGCCAAGCCGCCTCAACCCGAGAGTCGTGGCTGCATCACAGATCTTCTTCACCTCGTCTGTTGTGGGTTTGCACTCGCTCATCAGGAGTTCCTCAAGATGATCACCACCGAAGCGCCGAGAGAGAGAATTAGCGAAGACAGTTGCAACATCCACCGCGGAACCAGTAGCACACGAGGTTTTAGGGAGCTGGCCATTCAGATCATGTGTTGTGATAGGTGCCTTCGGAAGTGGTATACCTGACAGGTCAATGGCCTTGAGGGATTTCGAGAGGTGAACGAACAGGCAAATATGGCGCCACCCTTCCTTGCCGATCTTTGGATTATCTTTGAGGGATAGTTTCTCTACGACGCTATTTCTTTCTTCTTTCGCCGGAGCCTGAGAGCCCGGGCCCGACTTTCCTGTTCGCTTGCGTCTCTGCCTCATCTGCTCCACGGTTTTTGTGGAAAGCAGGGCAGCAAGGATTGACCGCACTGAGTCATCTGTCAAAGCACATTTTTCCAGAATAATCTTTCGGACAGGGACTACCGCCAGCCAGTCACTGAAAGTGGCCATGTCCTGGGGGGTCATGGGAAAGTTGGTGAGATCGAGCACACCAACCGTTCCTGGAGATTCCGCGAGGATGGAGGAAGGTGCGGAGATTTCATCAACTATTCTTTTCAGCACGGGCGTCTCCCGTAACTGGCAGCAACGTCTGTAAATCCGTACGGGGTCCGTTGTCGGGTGGCTCTGCGTTCTCGAGCGCGGGTTACCAGGCAGAGGTGCGGGAGGATGGTCCTCATGATCATCGGCAGTTAATTGTAGGGGAATAGAACCATTCGCTTCTGCTTGCCTCCGTCTCCTCTCCCTGCGCTCCTTCCTTTCCTCCTCCGATCTCTTCTTCTTTTCCTGTTTTCTGGTTGGCTCTTTGGCTTCGCCATTTACTTTGGCATCATTTGGGGTGGTTTCCGGTTGACCAGCCTGCGTTCCAGAGGCGATATTTTCTTGGGTCCGCTTTTCCTTATCTGCCAACACTGTTTGCGGATGTTTCAACGCAGAGCCTTCATCTTTGTCTTTCGACTTGGTGCCTGACTTTTTCGTTTTCCCATTCAGATCTGGGACGTTCCGATGCTTGGCATTGGTAGGACTGCTTTCTTCGTCAGACTCTCGGCGAGAAATACCCGCAATCTCAACGTCTACGCAAAATGCAACGCGCCGTAACTTGGCCTGGTCCAAATCTGGGATCTTGCACCTATCCCGGCCCTGGTCAATGTTCATCACGCGACGTTCGCAAATAACGCCATTGGAAGCCAACTTGCCCGATCCGCCCGATGAAGAGGATGACAGTTTCCGAAAGGCATTCTGGAGGAACGATGGGCCCTTGGGAGAGGCGGACGTAAACGGATTCGGGTCGTCTTTTTTTTCATCGTCCCTGTCTTTGGGAGAATAGGCTGCTCCGAATGGATTGTGCATATCGAGTTTTGAAACCGGAGAGGTTGCCTTGACGGTCGGTTGACTCTTCAGGCTGGACTGCGACGGGGGTGTAGAGCCCGAAGAGAACTTGGAGCTGAGGCTTGAGATCCATGAGTTCCGCCTCCCGATTGGCTTCGGAGCACTTTTCTGAGGATTCGGGGACGATCCAGTCGACTTCCCATCCGTGGTCTTATCATCAGATCTCACTTCCTTCTCAGTTCGTTGAGCATTCTTTTGCGCCTCCGGTGTGGGTGTTGCGGCAGGGGTGAGAGGCTCGTATGGAGGTGGTGGCGAGGTTCTCTCGACGGGAGTTTCTTTACTTCGTGGTCCGACGGCGGGTTCCGTATCGAGAGCCGACTTGTCGCTGTGCGTAGACGACGTGGATTTGCACCTGGAGAGATTATCTGCTGGGACGTTAGAGGCCAATCCGAATGATAGTGGATGCGACAGAACACCCCCGTAGTGGGTATAGCGCTGGCTGGGGTTCGCTGTCACCTTTCTGCGTATGATGCAGCCAGCTGACATCAACGGTCTCAGCCCCTTCCATTTTGAATAAAATTCTCGCCTGGCAAGTCGATTGGAAATTAAATGACTTTGTGGCCCAGCAAATTAGTTGGTGTACTAGTGAAACAGGGCAGACGGGTTCAAGCGCATACTCCGGTCCACGGAGTCAAGAATCAACCACAGTTCGAGGATTCAACAATCAGCAGTATAGATCGTAGAATATAGTGTGTCGAGTCAAAGACGCATCTGTTCCCTAATGAACCATTACAAGGCCTGATGGTGGACGTATAACATCATGACATAACGACAAGGGCTGGCGATCATGGTGGGTCGGAGAATACGATTGGTGACAATGCGGCAGAGAGAATAGATGACAGACGAGTCCACGAGGTATAAGACACCTCGAGGGCGAAACCTCAGGAGAAAAAGGAGAAGTAGAAAAAAAAGAGGCCGGTGCGGAATGAGGCAAATTGGGATGAATGGTAACTCCGTACCTTCACCTAGTTTAAAGAATGGCCGACTGCGGACTAGTTAGTGGGGATTATCGAAAGCTGAAGGAATTCTTTGCGGAGGTTTCTCTCCTTACCTAATCCTGGTACGACCACGGTACGATACCGCGATAGATTACCGGTTGACGTTGAGAAAGTCCGCAGGAAGGTCAATCATCGATGCACGTTTCATGTCGCACGACTTATCCCTGGTCTACAAGCATAATTCGTCTCCTTGTCTACCATAAGCGACGGACTCCCGTCGACTCGCCTGTCACTTCCTCTTCCGTGGTTTCCGCTGGTAAATTCCGTTTTTTCCTCACACGACACAGCGCCAAGACTCCCTAGAACGCGTACGGTAACGATACGTGGGCCTAGAAAATAGGGTCAGTCAAGAGGGCCCACGTCTGTACCATTTACCGATGCCCCATGATTGTTAGTAGTGGAATCCCCCTCATCGAAGTCTGTAGGGTGGGATCGAACAAGAGAGTCGATGATTAACCTCTTTGTAATACGGTTTGGTAACTGAATACAACTACCCACCAGTGAAAAGTGATCTAATTGTTCCATGGACAGGATGTACTGTATGGACGCAGTACACCGTACAGCAATGCTTCACCGTGTAACAATCCAAAGAAGCTTGTTCGAAATTCTCTGTGCTTTTCTTAGGGCACGAGATGCATGAGGCCTTGATAATGGTGATTAATCCCCCGCGGATTGGTCCAGCAACTGGCCTCCTGCAAGCACTAGTAACCGATCCTCGTCGGTGCATATGACGTAGTCGTCCAGCTTTCCTCGTTATCATGATTGCATGATCTCAATCGGTCCACCATATCAGATCGAACCAAGAAAAATGATAAAAAAAAAAGCATGGAAATTGAGCAGTGAAAGGGGAGGACGGTTTCGTGCGATCAAGATCTCCCATCCACGCAGACTGGTTTTGGTACCGCGTGGCGTCCAGTGTTTCCGGGGGTTATGATTGACTTGAGTTTAAAGTATGACGATCCGAACCTTTCAATACAGGAGAATGTCTGAAGTCTACCAACACTTCGAGTATCTTCTGTTATTCTGTGTGTGTTTAAACTTTCTCTTTCTCGAGTATGTACGGAGGACTTTTGAACCCCTCTTTTTTTACTTTTACTTTTTCTTTTTCTTTTTTTTTTACCCCCTCCACTTGAAAACACCTGACTGGGCTGCAGAGGGTCCCTTTGGGAAATATGAGGGCTTTCTCTTGCCCGTTTTGGCTGTCATTAGAACTCGTAAAGTACAATACCAAGTGCCTCGACTTGAGAAGATAATCTTTAGTTATAAGATAATATCTCGTCATAATCAATCTTCAGAGTAATTTCGGTAATCATGGCCGCGAGGAACTACCCAGCTCAGTAAGATGCTCCGGAGTCGATTTAATGCATGTTACTATGTACAGCAACACTGTCCAAACCCACATTCACGCACACACTGGCAAAAAAAAACCCCACTCGACTAGCACCAACAAGTGGTTCCAGTTTCCAGCGCTATGGGAACAATCTATGGCGTAATAGTCCCAATTGGACGAAGATCCTTTCGCTACGAGAGGGTGGATCAGGTGATCGGTGGGGCGGCTGTTGCCACTTTAGGTTAGCACGAACCAGGCACGTGAGGGGAAGACAACAAGACAACAAGACAACAAGACAACAAGACGCTACAAGCGCTGGAGATCTACGCGGAGTATTGAACTTTCCCCTATGATTATCCGACGGTAAAGTGGGCTAATACAGTAAGTAAACGTTGTTACGCTCATTGTGGCATGCCTTTACGACTTGTATGATATGTCACTGCAGTCTTGATACCAGCTGGCAACCCCGAAAGGGAAGTTGATAGACGGTCATTGTTGTTTGTACGCTGCCACATTCTATTGGTTGTCTGTACGAAATAACCATCCTATCTTTTGGTGTGTTTTTATTAGGGCTGGACACGAATAGCAAAATACGGGGTTTCTTCTACACCTGACGGTGTACGGAACCGACAGACAGCTCGGTAACCAGCGTCAATGCGTTTGTGTGTAACAGGCGAATGTATATGAATCAGAAGATGGCGCGGGCGGAGGCCTCAGACCAGCCTTGCATAGTCAATCCCCCACAGCAAACTTGCTCCGCGCTCGCAGCTTCGCGCCATACACATAGATAAAAATCATCCCAAAGATACCTCCAACCGAGAGACCCGCCAGCACGGTAACCCCTTTGCCAATTCCCAGGTCAAGAAACATATACCGCGCGAACATGACGAACCCGGCGGCCGTTATGGATCGCGTAACGTCGGCCGCCGCAAAGAGCGAGGCCACATAACGCGGGTACGATAACGATATGTAGACGATAATCGCCTGATAAACAACAAAGGATGATCCCGAATATATGACTATGCCGATGGTAGGCACGATCCAGTGGACTGAGTGTCGGACTGTCCAGGCAAACATGAAAAGACCAGCGGGGAGGAGAAAGACTGCGGGGAGTGTTGGAATCAGACGGTCTTCTTGACTGGGATTGTCGTTGCGACACCGAGGAATAAAGCTATACTTTAGATACACCCCATACAGTCCTGCGGCTAATGCACACCCAACAATGATGGCGAGGAATATCAAGCTCAAAGAGGTTTGGGGCATTTGATATACACTGCCGTAGGCAATTGGGAAGGCCTCGAAGAATGAGTAATAGACAGCATACACAAACGACACGTAAACGGACATATATGCGAGAGCTGGGTCCATAACTGTCATTTCAATTGGCTTGATCAATGCGTCGATCAATATGGCCTGGAAGCCAAGCTGTCTAGTCTCATCTGGGGCCAAAACTGCTGGATGGAAGCGATGAAGGCGTTGGGCTCGACGAAGTAAAATTGTCTCATGCGACGTCTCGGGCAGTAGGCAGACGAGAATGATGAGGAATGGTGCGCTCATTAGAACAATCTCCCATAGAGGCCAGCGCCAGTTGGAGGTCACCGCAAAGGCTGCCAGTAACGGTCCCAAGGCCGGGCCACAATAAAATCCAGTGACCCAAAATATGAATCCATAGGGGGCATTGATCAACGAAAGCATATCCTGTATAGTGGCGCCCCCGCTGGCCAGACATGGACTGCCAAAGAAGCCCTGAAGAAAACGCAGTACGACGATGGCTGGAAAGTTATCTATGACTGCGAGGATAATCGACACAATTACAAACAGTATAAAGGATAATACGTAAGGAGGGTTGCGACCGATGCGAGCAATTTCACTCAATGGCGAGAAAACCAAAGGGCCGACACCGTCTGTGTTGAATTAGTACTTCGACATAAGATCAAAAGAAGTCATTCGGGAAACAAACTCACATCCAACGACGTAGATAGCCAAGGTTAGCTGAACGACCTCCCTAGAAATGCCATATCGAAGCATCATGAACTCGTAACTGGGGATAACAATAGACGATCCACAATAGACGATGAATGAGTAAGCCCTGGTATCGGTCAGTAGATGGTCGATGTCAACAATGTATTGCACTTGCGAGATAAGCAATGTCACCCATGCTTTGCGCCCCAAAGACCAATTTAAGGGGTTTTCTGGATCATCAGGCGTATACCAGCCGATGATCATGCCCTGATCAATTGTGTTCGCGGTGCACAGCTTCTCCGCATATGAAATTGTTTCCTGGCCGCTCTCGAGGTCTTTATGAGAATGTTCGTCCAAGCATGAAGCTCTTTTGGCCTCACGAAGGTCAAATGTCGGATCATCTTCAGGGTAACTCAACCAGCGAGACCCAAGTAGAAGACGAAGGGTATCACCTAAACAGTTCCTCGTATCCAGCTTTTCATGGCGACAAACTATGGCGATGTCTACCTCGGGGGGATAAAGAAAGGGGAAGAAAAGCAAAGAGAACGTTAAAAACAAGAATGAATATCTGTATCTTTAGCTGTTTATGCTATAAACTAGAGAGTCATGAATACTTTCCCCCGAAGCATATAGTTGCGAAGCGAGGCGTGCAGGTTGGTGCATTAACAGTGCTCGTCTTGTTCAGGTCACTTTTTGTCTGCAGTATTAGCAGACAAATAAGTCTCGCAAGCCACAAGTTTACATTCTCAATATATGGCCACTGTGACCGACCCCGTGGAGTTAATTTGCTGCCAGATACTGACTCCAGCAAACATCAGCGGGAAGTTAGTGATAGGCATATTGAAAGTCTGTCAGTTCACACGCATAACCCTCCACCACATAACAGGAATGAGCCTGTTTATGAGTGCTGGAACCAGGAAACAATGTTTTTGTAAGCCGGTATGCACAGTCAGCAATCGTCGCCATGATGAAATCTATCAAGGCGAGGTCGAATTGGAACCAGCACCAGGTGATGATTCTCCACTACCCAACAACCTTATTTGCACTCCCTACTTTGTAGTTTGGCATTGTATACGTGGGGCCACTATGGGGTCATAGACATTAGACATCGAGGTGAGCTATTCTCGGATGGGGTACTGTTTGACTTTATCTCAAAAGTAACCTGATTGATCTAACATCTAAACAATCTCTATTAATCTCTATATAATACTCTCTATAAACAGAGGCGACAAGCTTTAGCGCAAGCCGTTAAGCTAAAATTAAATACCGTGAAAATTCAGTCAAGTTGTGAAGTATGCAAGCAGGGGCTTTTCATAGCAAGAGCCTCCTCGCCTCACCCCCCAAAAGCCAGACGACGCATGTCTTCATTTGCGCTTCTTGCCCTTGGGTACTCGACAGAGCCAGTACAGGGATATGGCTGCAAATATATTAAACATCACGTACACCCACATCAACCCGAAGTCCCTCCATCGCGTTGAAAAGTCGATATTGACATTTTGCAGAAATTGGGTAGTGTTTCCTGTCGCGCAAAAGTGACAATCTTCGCCCCCTTGGGCTGCTGAATTGAGCAAGTACCCCCCATTCGAGGAAATATAATCCTGCATATACTCGCCACAGGTTAGGTTTGCGGGAGTCGAAAAGGACAAAAACTCCTTTTCGGCGCAGTGCATTGGCGCTTCGCCGAGACTAGTTGATAGCAAGCCGGACACTAGGTACGTGAACGGGTTGACTCTGTACATGAAAATCCAGAAACCAGGAAGAGCGTCCGGGCCTGCAAGAATTCCGCAAAACGCGTACATCATGATAGCTAATATATTAGAGAGACTCGAGGCGATCTCTTCACTCTCGATGCCTGCGATTAACATGTGCGCCAACGAGCTGGCGAAGAGAAAGGTCACCCAGATGAAGAGAAAGGCGAGGGTGCTTCGATAGTGCAGCGTGTCGGTGTACTCGGCGTTGTGGAAAAGACCCACGGGGTAAAACCAAACAAGAAAACAGAATATTGCCATGATCTAGGAGATGTTAGAGTCTGACTGAGTACTAGGCGTCGTACAGAGACTGTGTGGACAAAACATACCGAGTTCCATGCAAGCTCGACTAGTATGTTGGTGAGAACGAATGCTTGCCACGAATAAGTCTTGGATTGTCGCTCCCGTGCTTCGTAAAGCGTTCGTTGCGTTACAAACGACGGGATGATCTGGATAATCAACTGAATGACGACGAAGAGGAAGACAAAAACACCAAACATTTGATTTTGTAGGCCCTGGGCTGTATTGTCGGCTTTGAAGAAAGAGAACCCTATGAAGAGTGACTGGGGAACAGCTCATTAGAACTCAGTGTAGAAATAAGTCCGTCGAGAGAATACTCACACAACCAATCGTAAGCAAAACCTTGGAATAGATGTACGCTGGCGTTCGCCAGTACTGTTGGAACACTCTTAGCCCAACTTGCACAAACTGTGTCGCGAACGGAGCCGCGAATTCCGCATAGCTGGATCTGTTGTTCGTGTCTGCAACGGGCGATAGTTGATTGGCCAAAGCTCTCAAGTTTGAGAGCTCATGGCGCACATTCTGATATTCAGGGCTGTTTCGCCAAACTGCTGGCCAGTCAATCTCGCTTTTAGCTCCCGGTGCGGCACCAATCACCTCAAGCATGTGCTCTGCAGGATTGCTGCCAGGTGGCAAAGCAGGGCCACCATTACGCGTGAAATAGTCCATCAGTACTCTAGACTCGCGTCCGATCTCACCAAAGTAGACAGTTTTGCCTCCCTTTGCTAGAAGAAGTAGTCTATCAAAGCGTTGGAACAACATGGCAGACGGCTGGTGAATGGTACAGAGAATAGCTTGTCCATTCTTAGTCAGAGTCTCCATCAGATTGCAAATTGACCATGAAGTCTGACTATCCAGGCCAGAGGTAGGCTCATCCAGGAAAAGAAGCAGTTTCGGACGTGCGGCCAGCTCAACGCCAATTGTAAGGCGCTTTCTCTGCTCCACGTTAAGCCCCTCTCCAGGTATCCCAACTATAGCGTCAGCATAGTCTCTCATATTGAGAAGATCAAGAACTTTCTCAACATAGTCCAACTTTTCTTCCCGAGTATACTGAGGCGGCTGTCTGAGCAAGGCGCTAAACTCTAGAGCTTCACGCACAGTAGAGGTGTGAAGATGAAGATCTTGTTGTTGTACATAACCTCTTTTCCGTTGAAATGAGCTGTCCCGTGGTCGGCCATCGACGAGCATATCGCCACCAACAACCCCAACTGTGGTGCGGTTAGCCAGCACATCGAGTAGAGTTGTTTTTCCAGCACCGGAACTGCCCTGTGAATTGCTTATGAGCCTGACATAGTCGGAAATATTCCGGTAGAGGTAGCTTACCATTAAGGCAGTCAAAGTGCCAGGTTTGATCCAACCATCAACATGATCTAGAATCCGCCGAGTTTCACTCTTGATCTTAACATCATAGCATACATTTTCCCAGTGAAAGATAGATGTCTGTTTCTCCACACCTATCGTCGAGTCAAGTCCCTCGCTATGCTTCTCGTTTTGAATGATAGGGGCTTGTGTCCGCTCCTCATCGTGTTGGTATTGTTTTGTCCTGGCTTTCTGTGAGCTACCGCGGCGAAACACAAGAACTTCGCCCTTTGACCGCTCAGAGGCAACTAGCTCTGTTGCTATAATCTGGCATAGTGCGAGAAAGATAGTGAGTGCGAGTATAATACCGAAATTTCTCCAGCGATGACTGTTTTCATATCCGTATGTGGATTTAACGAAAGCTGTGCCGTCAACGAGATCTGAGCCTGGAACAGATCCTACGACCGAGCAGATACGCTCGTCCTTGGAGACATTCTCGTATCCTACCCCAGAAGGAACGAATGACGCACAGGGGAAAGTCCTCCCGTGAAACTCATTGACCATTATAGCCTCGAAACCATATGCGACAGGATTCAAGTGCCGAATCCACGAAGCCCATCCGCGCATATAGCTCACTGGAATGGCAAACCCGGTATATAGGACTAGAGCCATAAGGATGATTGATGACGGAGCCAACGCCTGCTGGATGGTTTTGGTAAGTGATGCGAAGAGGCGGAAAAACATCGACATGCTCATCACCATCATGAAAGAAATTAGATAGTTGAAGAAAAACGGCCCGGGTTCACGACGGAGATTTGCCATGAAATACAACGTTATGTTCATCAATATCGAGTTCACCAGTTTGTATGGCATGTCCATGATCATTGACGATATGGCCTCTGCACTAGGGTGGTAGAGGGCATATCGGTTATGCTTTTCCACGATTGTTCGTTTTGCATACAAGCTCAAAATTTCGAGCATGCTTGAAAAGGCATTCAAGAGAACCATCATAAATAGAATAGCCCCGCGGGAGAAGAACGATGAAGTGTTACCTGAGAGATTGTAAAATATACTCGAAATTATCAGCGCCTCAAAGAAATTGTTAATAAGCATGACGATGGTAACACTGGGATCGTTTTTGAGACGCTGAAATTCCCTCCACATACAGAGCCGAATTTGGCCCCAGTATGACAGAGTATATGGCGATTTATGTCGTTGGTTCTTTGACTTTTCGGTCTTCCGGGATTGGGCAAACCGATCAAGATCGGCTCCATCGAAGGGATGTTCATTAGCGTACTGATCAATTTGGCGCAACAGTGATTGACGTTCAGGGCTCTCTTTCCAGCGCTTTGCAAACTCCTCGGATGTTCTAGGCGCCAGGCTCTCAAAACCCGGCCTGACGATGCGTTCGGTTGGACTGGACATCGATGTGAGGAAGTCGGCAGTTGTCTGAGACTCAGGGCATAGAAAGCCGAGTCGTTCAAAGTAACCTTTAGCATCATGCGCAGCGCCGAAGTATATCTGGTGTCCTTCATATAAAACAATGACTTTGTCAAAAAGCTGGCTTGTTGGTTAGCAGTGTCCAATGCCTGGTCATAGCTTCTTGGGCTTACATTGTACGCAGATTGGGGAGCCTGGTATATTGCAACACACGAGGTCATTCCAAACTGATCGCTTTGTGTCCGTAAGGTCCTGCAAAACTCCACCGCATTTGCGCTATCCAATCCTCTGGTGCTGTTATCCCAGCACTGTAATGGGGCATAGCTTAACGCAGCTTCCGCGATCGTAACCCGCTTTCTCTCGCCTCCGCTGACACCACGAACGAAGTCGTTACCGACCCGGGTATTTATAGTATGACTGATCCCAAACATGGCCATAATGACATCTCGTAGATGAGTGGCGTACTCCTGGGAACTGATTCCGCCCGGAAGGTGACGAGGTGCACGAGCAAGGGACGCAAAATACAGCGTATCGCCGACTGAGAGCTGTGGGTAATGTGCATCAACTTCAGCAGTGTATATAGCCTCGCCCCGGAATTGCGTTGACATTTGCCTGGGAGTTATGCCTTGGTAGTTTATATAGGCTGCTGGGTCTACCTGAAAGCCATGGGTTTCACCAGCTATAGTTTTGAGAAAGGTTGAACAGCCTGATCCAGGAGGGCCCAGAACACAAAGCTGCTCACCAGGAAGAACTAGTCCATCAAGGCCCTGCAGGATATCAATTTTCGTTTTTTTGCCGCTAAGGAACTGATATATCTGTGTCGGCAACTTCAGCAGGGCATTTCCCACACTCATTTGATAGTCCACAGGACTACCGTACCCGGAAACGTTCAAATTTTTGAACGCAACACCGGCAACTCGTGGCGGACAGTTTTCGTCGGCATTATACCTAGCGTTGTAGAAAGCTTTCGCCCAGTCTCTAGCACGGAATTCAGGGCTGTTCGGATCCAGAAATCCACCTTCACTCGCTTCGAACGGGGAACGATAATGATTTTTTTCAGACTTTGTGCTCAATTTGCGCGCTAGTTTCGTCAGTTGCTCGTCGATCTCCGCTCGATTCTCCCCAAGTTTGTCTTTCTGTTCCAGATCCGACTGTTCACTGTTTGCGTAGGTTTGAGTCCCTGAACTAGTGCCTCCGTCCATAGCGAGGGCCATGTCTGATGAAGGTGGAGGCCGGGGCTCATGCCCTCGAGACGAAAACATCCGTAGTTTAAATGTCTATAGAGATCAGTCGAAGGACCAAGCAGGGAAAGGGAAACGACTAACTCGGGAGCAACACGACTGTTGCCTCTGAATGACAGATGTGATTAAGGTTTCCGCCTAGCGTCTGAACTCATGAAGAGCTGCTCGTGTCCAGGTACAGACGAAAGCTAGCAATAACGAGCCGGGGGGGGTTGCTTTATACATAGCTGGGGGCGACCAAGCCACGGGAGATCCATGGTGTTCGGAAATGTCTAACAGTATGTGTGGGCCACTAGGCCACTTAGTCCTCGCGAGCGGAGGCCAAGATATCGGATTCGGACTCTTGGCTCAAGAAGCTCCGTGAGTCATTCCGACTCATCTAGCACGTATTGAATAGATCGGCTGTCTGTGCATGAATCTCGGCATTGTGTCGGTGAGAGCCGGAAGACCGTAGAGGTCGGGCTCCAGTACATTCAACCAAGTACATTGCTCTTGGCCCAAAGTTAAGTAGATAGTGTGGCGTAGGTTCAGGGAGAACCAGTCCAGATTTTGGTGAAGGTGATGGATACGAGTGCAAAGAAAGCCCTAAGGGGAGGAAACCACGGAGCCCGCGGGCTCCGACTCCACAGCAAGACGCGGCTTGTACTAACCAATAGGTCCTTAGGCCACTCAAGGCAAGACACTTTATTAAGGTCATTTAGACTTTGTGGAGTCTTCGGACTTTCGGACTATAAAGATTTGTCCGTGTTTCGGTATCAAAGAAGAGTCTCCAGTCCATCACTACTACTAGTAGTAGGGACTTGGTCTACCTCCCAGCACAAATGTCGACCCCGATTTCGTTACCCGACCAATCCCTTTCGGTGGGTGCTCTTTCAAGCTCAGGGATCCTATTTTTGCAGCTAAATCCAGGTAGTGCGAAAGGTGTAGAAAGAAAAAGGTACCCACTTTTCACAGATGCATACTGGAGAACTTTGTTTGGCTGACCTTGAAATTTCTACTACCGGGCAGATCGGTTGTAACAAACTACTTCCACGATGTAATCAATGTGTCGCATCCAATGTCGAGTGTGTTTACCCGACTCGACGTCGGAGAACCCGAAGACCAAGGTCCTTACGAGTACATGCTGCTTGTGCCACTATTACGAATGCTAACCGGGACAGGGCCGTGTATCGCGCAAGGGAGAATGATGGTGCTTCCACTGGAATATTATCTGACATTCTCAGGCGTCTAACTTCATTGGAGCAATCTCTGACAGTAGCGCCATGTCAGTCTCCTGTAGCCGGTGACCGGAGAAGTTCATCCGCGCCCTCCCATAATGGCATCCTAGAACCTCCTCGGAATAATGGTAAGTACTGTTGGACTCTACTGACCTCCATCAGGTGCTATAATGTATCACAGGCAATAACATATTCGCTCCAGATATCATTCAAGAACACATTCCCTCTTATCATACTACACAGCAGACCACGCCAAATATCCCAGTGCTCAGCCCAGATGCTGGCAGTACCTTGGTTTGGGACGATGCATCCATCACCAAGAACATGGCCTCCGAATGGGTCAATGGTACACTTTTCCAATCACACCAGTACTACAATGTTCGTGAACTAATCTCTTCATAGTGTTCTATACTCTGTCCTGGGGCCCTGAGCTTCCTGTGGGAAAAGATTTCTTCCTTCTTCTTCCTGACCTGTTTGACCTACCACACGTCAAGATCGACACATCCGCACTTCTTGTATACTACAACGTTCTTCTGCAAGGGTTATTCATGGATCGAAGGCTCGGGCGCAGGAGAAAAGACTATGAGTCCTATATGTACAGGAAGATGCTATTACATGCGAAAGACTGGGACTTCGAGGCCCAACCTACCCTCACAGACCTTTACGCCGCACTTCTCTTGGTACGTCACATGGACCACAATATGCGCTCAACAGATCCTAATCTCGTTCAAGATTTTTACAACAAACTTTTTTTTTGAGAGGGAGCTTTCATGGAAATTCCATTGCTCTGCCTACCGCATAGCCTGTAACCTAGGCTTCTTATTGCTAGACGCGGACGTCAGTGGCAACTGCCAGTCCCCCCATGGCCACTCAATTCATAAAGACCAGATGCGGTTCTGTATCTGGAATTTGGTGCACAACGATTGTATTTTCCGCCTTCATTTAGACAAGCCAGGCCTGCTCGATCCTAGCACCATGGTCGTCAAATTCCCAGAGCTATCAACGTGGAACCCTAACGAAGGGCTTAATCGATCAGCCCAAATAAATTTCTTGGTGGCCACGCGCCTTGCCTTTGCGAAACTGCGGTTTTTCGATATGATGGATGATGCACGGCAAAAAGGATCACAGCCATCTGACCAGTTAATAGAGGATTTAATCGGGGAGACTCAGACAGCTCTTGCAGACTGGAAAATAGTAAGTTGGTGCAACAAGCTAGAAAAATCGATATCGCTCTCACATCCGTCTAATTTAGGATGAAAACCTCGGAGCAGCAGAGTATAGCAACAGCGTCTGGTTCTACGATGAACTCATTCAGAACGCCTGTACCACCGTCATTCTACTCAATCGTACAAGATCAGTATCAAACAGACAGGCGTCCAAAACCCAGTCGCTTGAGGCGGCAAGGAGGGCAATTGAAAGCATGAAGCAAGCAATGACTATTGATTCGTCTGGCTCTTACTGGCCACTATGGTACGTTGTCATATTACAAAGAATTGAACGGAATTCTTTTGAGCTGACGGTCCTTCTATTTCTTACTAGTTACTTCTCTTTCTACTCGGTCATCACTATCCTTACCATATTCGCTAATATTTTGGAGACAAATACGCCTGCCGCCATCGCTCACGACATGTCCCTCGCGGTGTGGTTCGGGGCCATGCTGATCCAGTGGACAGCCGAGCGCGAGGAACTCAGACCTGTTGAGGCAGCCGTCAACACACTGAACGACATATGTCGGCAAGTTAAACTGTGCACGTCCAGCATACAGGTTCAGCCAAACAGCCAGCTTGTCACGGGAGCGACACCCGCTGACGGGATAATGCTCAGCCCCAGCTCGGTCCAAACGCTCGACTGTATCGGTATTAAAGTGCAAGATCTTGTTCAGAATCCATATGAGACAATTTTACTTGTCGAACGGTGGATCTACTCTCAGCGTCTTAGCAGTCCTGAGATATGACTATACGAACTGCACATTAACACATGTTACCTTCAGAATTGTGGAGCGTTTCTGTTTTGCCAAGACTCTTAGTTACGCACCATTTTTTTTTTTTTTTTTTTTTTTTTTTTTTTTTTTTTTTTTTTTTTTTTTTTTTTTTTTTTTTTTTTTTTTTTTTTTTTTTTTTTTTTTTTTTT
>NW_022476051.1:20595-122644 GCF_009193645.1 Aspergillus pseudonomiae | reverse complement strand
TTTTTTTTTTTTTTTTTTTTTTTTTTTTTTTTTTTTTTTTTGAACCTCCCTTGTTGCGTGAAGCGCTTTGTGGAGCTCTGAGATTTTCGTATGGGCTGGTCTATTACGGAGTAAAAGGCCTTCTTTTCCTGCACAGCATTTCTACCAGGTAGACGACTTACTCGGAATAGAATAGATACAAGCGATTTTCTCATTTTTGAGGCTCGCTCGATGTTGCACAAACATAAATATATGTTTACAGACTTCCCTCATAACAAACTCTGTAGTTGATGGTTATTTACGTATCGAGTATTGCAAATATATATTTTTACTTTCACATCGTTCACGGGTTGACTTCGTCATCCATACTCATTATCTCAGGGATCTCGAAACTACTACTTGACTGCACTTATGGATTGGTGTTTGGATATAGTATTTGAGTACAAGCTACTCCATAGACCAATAATCAATGGCGGCTTATTGATCGAGAAGGGGCATTGCTGACTGACAATACTGGGGCTTTAACTATCTAGAATCAAGATCCTGCTCTGGTCAAGTCTTGCCAAGAAGTCTGCCATGTAATTCCAAAAGCATCATTGGTATTAAGGTGATGTATTCTGGGCCGGCCACACCAGTTCTTACCATGTGAAGTGGTTGAATAGCGACAAAACTGGAGGTTGATATGGAGGGATAGAAGGTGTTACTGTGGCCATTTACAGATCAAACTACGGCTACGAACGCGGTCCACCGGAGCATATTGAACGATTAATCAAATTCCCTGGGAATCAACCCAAATACTGCTCCGAAGAACCCTGAAATAACAAAAGGTGGTCGTGACAATCATGAAAAACTACAGAAACCCAGAAACGCCGGTTTGGCAAGAAAGAACCTAATTCCCCCTAGTATTTGTCTGAGAAGTAAACTTTTTGGTGGACTATCGCTTTAAGCATTACACTTAAGCAGCAAGCTCACGGATCTTCTGCTCAACGCGAGCCTTGCGCTCAGCGTGGGACAGCTTCTTCTTCTGGAACTTCTTGCTCTCAGCCTTGTACTCCTCCTTGGTCTTCTTGGAGCCCTCGTCCTCATCCTTCTTGAAGGGGTCCTCGCGGATGGCCTTGTGGGCCTCAGTGTAGAGGTCCTCGATGTCACCAGCCTCAACCTCGTTCTCAAGGTACTTGTGGAACTGGCCGCGGTAACGCTCCTCGTCGTCGTCGGCAAGACCCTCCATGTACTCAGCGACGTGGCCACCGAAGATGTAGGTGCGGAGAGTCTCGGCATCGAGCTCCTCGGTCTCAATGTCGAAGCCGGGGAAGCGGTTCTCGGAGTGGGGGATGAGGATACCACCGTCGGAGGCACCCTTCATGGCACCGAAGACACGGGCACCAGTGGAGGTACGGGCAAGACCGACATCAAGGAAGGCCTTGAAGGGGCGGCGCTCACCATCGTCGGTCTCAACGGCCTCGGTGAGAGCGTACTCACCGTCAGCCTCCTCAACACCGGTGAACTGCTCATCAATGCCCAGCTTCTTGAGGGTACGGCGGGCAAGGAGGAGACCGGTGGCGTAAGCGGCAGCCCAGTTGGTCAGACCGTTGGTGATGCCATAGCGCTTGAGCTCGTGGGAGTAGGCGCTGGCGAAGACCTTGTCACCGGAGAGCTCAGAGTAGACGATCTGGGTGATGATGTCGCGGTTGGTGAAGCGGACAACGAGGCGGTACTTGGGCGCGTTGTACTTGTTCTTGGCCTGGGTGATCAGGCGCTTACGGGCATAGTAATCAGTCTTGCCCTCTCTGCGACGGCGGTACTTGGTCTGGTAGCGGCTGCGAGGGTATTAGTATTTCGGCCCACCATGATCATTTCTTGCAGAGTTTATCAATCGGAAAGACTCACCTGTAGTAAGCGCTGTTCTTGACGAGCTTGTGGAAAGGCTACAAGAAAGACACTCGAGTCAGCAATTTGCGCTTCAGAAAAGGTTGTATCCGAAGCATCTTGCAAAGACCCGTTTTTCCAGTCCCACAAATCCTGTCCACGGCGGGAACAAAATCGAGACTAGTCAAGGGCGATACTGACAACACAATAAAGGTTGTCATCCGTGTGGGATAACAGCAAAACTCACCATTTTGACTGTTTGCCGCTGAGAACCGAGTTGTCGATGTTGGCTGAAGAAAAAAAGAAAAGCGAAATTGGTGGGATGACTTTTGTGGAAGACTCTCGCTTAGCGCCGTTCTGCATCCCGCCGCAAAACTGAGGTTGGCCACGAGCCCGGGAACCCGTCTTGAAGACTGGACCACACTTTTCCTACATCTCTTCACTATTTTGCACCCATCTTTTGCTGTTAGTGGCTTGGCAGTGGACCCAACGATCTTACAATTGTACCATATTGACAATTCCAGTTCTAAGATAGTACGGTTGTGGTCAAAAGGTGATACATGCATGTGCATCTACTTATCATCGGAGTGAGACATATACTAGCAGTGATATATGCATTCAATATTCTATGTTTCTCTCGAACATAGCCAGCTGTCTGCCAACAGGTGCTCAAATACAGCACACACTAAGTATATAATATCTCCGGCCTAGAGCTGGGAGAAGCTGCTTTTTCTACTAGAGGACTCGTTGGACAAAGTTTCAAAAGTTTTCAGAGCCGCTGTGAGTATCGGAATGAACAAGAGGGAAAAAGATAAAATAATACAAGAAGTTGAGTTTTGTAACTGCTGCTAGTGCCATTACAGGGATCCAACAGGATTACCCAGGCAGTCAGGGGTTTCCGGATACTGTCAGACCTCATTGTAGCAAGTCCCAGTCGCTCTTTACGAGAGGCGTCCTGGAAGTACTCCAACAATGCAAGATGAGCTAGATCGTCCAAGGTTTCTCTCCTTTCGGACAACATATGACACATGCTTTGATAATTCAGGCGTCCGCCGTGGAGCCCGAGACAGCAAGACTCGAGAATTGATCCATCAAGAAAGAGAAAGAAGGCACGAAGTTTATGGGGGGAGCGATATCGTCGGATATAAATACCTGGGACAATCCCGTCGTTCTGATGAAATTCACTAAGCTCGCACGACATTCCTATATCACAATCATCCACTACTATCTTTATAACTTTCATACAAACCCAATCTCTCTGCCACCATGGTTCAACTTGCCTCCCTCTCCGTAGCCGTCCTGGCTTCGCTTGCCCCTTTGGCTGCCGCAAAGAATTGCAAGA
Organism: Aspergillus pseudonomiae; assembly: GCF_009193645.1. Classification (NCBI taxonomy): domain Eukaryota; kingdom Fungi; phylum Ascomycota; class Eurotiomycetes; order Eurotiales; family Aspergillaceae; genus Aspergillus; species Aspergillus pseudonomiae. Next base: position 119,457 of record NW_022476051.1, on the reverse strand, counting down.
CTGGTCTCAACTACTGTGGTTTTGTCCTCACTAGCATCGGTACGTCGCCCTACATCTAAAAGAAACTCACTCCTCTCTCTTTACGAGTCGTGAGGTATCCTAACGTGGTTCTTCGTGCCAGGCAACTACGACTCTCAAATTGCTGTGGCTTTGCAGGCCGCAAACCAACCCACGGATGATCTTCATTTTCGCGAATCTCTCTTCCATTGCAACGGAGGTGGCAATGGCGATATTTCGTTCTCGACCTACTGTGATGGTGGTTGCCAGGATGGGGGTTCTGGTAACAGTGATCACTGTTAGATATTCCTGCGACAGCCCGCTCAGATAGCAGGAGGTTCAAATATTGTCGAGAGACGGGCGGGCTGTACGGACGCAAAGATGTATTTCTGTCCTGGTGGTTATATGAGGAGGTTTATCACCATGTTACCTAAACCTTTTGTCTGTCGTTACAAATCGCAAGAAGCTTCTTCCATTGCATATCCAACCAGTATCACAAACGTAGCGCTGAAAGTCAAGCCCAATGCACCATCCGCAATGATATGGCCCTTGCAATGGATCTATGCAATTGAGTGGTTCACCACCGTTCTTTGTTCCGGGAAGCCACATCGTTGCATGTTCAGTTCAGTGAACTTAGTGGGGCCCTTAGCCTGTCCATGCATAAATGGGGGTGCGCCGTCAAGATTGGGTCACTCTGTGATCCTGACGTGCCGTTGGTATAGTTTTCGCGATACGTATTCAAATATCGGGAGTCTACTTCCGCAGAGCTGGATAAATCTAGGGGTAGATATCTTGAGCACCCGCCACGTGGTGTTCATAACACTTTGAGATAAGGTTCACCATTGCTAAAGATTGGATCATACTTCGATAATATAATTGATCTGTAAAAAACAATTCTTCACTTGGCAATGTATACATAGGGAATGTATCCATTATTTATACCATTGTAAGTGAATACTACAAATCGATTTAGTATTGATCAGATCTCTGTAGCCTTGATCTCCCTGCTCCTTCTCTACCATGACTTCGAACCAGCTCACCTTAGTATTCTTGCTTTCGCCTTACATATCTACCTCACGTTTCCTTTTAGTTATTGTGACTTTCTCATAGAAATTACTGACTATGACCCCCCTCCTAGCTACTGATTGCGAGTCGGTCGTTCCGTCGACCTCCGCTACCTCCGCTACAGTACTTGTTATCACGATGAGCATACATCGCCCTTTATCTGGTCTGCCCCATAACCATCGCACGGAGACTTTTTCTAATTGGAGACGACTATCAGCGGCGATAAATATGGTCTACGAACAGCTAGTTGAACATTGCGGAGAAGGAAACCAGTGGATTATTGTTTTGGGGCTATCACGCAATGCAATCCAGCGGCTGGGCGATGAAAGGTCGCGTGATGGGATTTCCTTCAGGTTCGAGCACGATGGCAGCACTGGGATTATTAAAGTCCCCGGCCCTGGACATGAAATCACGACGGACCGTGTGAAGACCAAGATTAGCTTTCTCATGCTGCGTATGGGGATTGAAGACCAATACTGGGTGGCTGCAACGAGGTACCAAGCCACTGGAGGTAGTAAAAGTAAGGAAGGCGACCAGGGATTCCTGCCACCTGCTCGGCAACCTGTGGGCACATTGGCAACAGATGTCTGTCCGTTCCCGACTCTCGTCATCGAGACTGGGGTGTCTGAATCACTCCCCAAGCTTAGGGAAGACACCCTCTGGTGGTTCAACCATTCAGGGGGGGATGTGCGCATCGTTCTTGTTATCTGTATCCGGAAACGTGTGCGGCAGCCAGTTATGCTGATTGAAAAGTGGCAGTTGGCCCCTCCGACTCCTAGGCCACTTACAAGGGGAGTTATTCAACAGCTTCAACGGCAAGTGCCATATCCAATGCCACCTCAAATTCAGCAGCAGCCGGGTAGTCAATATGCATACTGTGCCCAGTCTATCGAAGTTACGCCCCAGGACCTTGCCGGTCCATCGCTTATTCTTCCCTTTCTCGCTGTTTTCGACCGCCCGCCAGTCGCTCCAGAGGCTGACTTGATACTGACTACTGAAGTGCTTGCGTCGTGTATCCAGCATCTTTGAAGGTAGCAATTTACTCTGTTTACAATCATATATCTCTTAGCACTGCCACGTATTGGGAAAGATTCACCGCAGCACAAACAATCGTATATGACGTTTCATAGGTGACAGTTTTAGACCAATCTCGGTCTGTAAGGACGCCGGGTTCTTCATGCAGTATGGGTTGGAGATGTGTAAGGGCGTAAGTGGTAGCCCAGTAACTGGCCTTCCAACAAATGGCTTGGACAAGGAATAAACAGGGAAAGATACACACTATATTACCTCAGGCCTATACCTGATATAGACACTTAACTAGTCAAATCACGCCTAAAAGATCGGGTAAGAGAAGCTTATCGCACTCCAGGCAAGCATAAGGACAACGGCAGCCCGGAGGTGTGCCGATTCAAGAGCAAACAGTATAGTTAGAAAAAAGAACGAAGAAAATAGATAAGCAGGAGTCTTTCGTATGATATATAAAGTAAAAAGTATACTTGCCTTTTCTTCTAATTTCCATTTCTATTCCAACAGACCTTGTGAAAGCAGGCTTAAACAAATATACACAAAACTAACAACAGTACTGGACTTAGATATAGCAAAGATATTTTGCTATATCATAGCTATATAGATTTGTTTTCATCTTTCTACTACTAGAGCGCCAAGGAATCTATATCTGCAGCCCAACTATGATGAGATTTCCATGGTTCGGCTAATCGAAGTGATGTCTCTGACCATGTGCGGAAATAAAGCGGAAGCGGAATGACTACCAACTCCTAAAATGATAAACTTTTTGCCTTGATAGTAGCGTCTTGAGAGCCAAAAGCTGTTAGCCTTCAAGTGAGCGGGGTTCGGATATAAGCTTCTTATCTTCTATCCGCACAAGACCATCGGGGTTTGCTTCGGTGACTGCGGTATCATGGATCTATGTTCCGTCCGTTGAAAAGGAGCTGGTACCCCCCATGCTCTTCAGTCAGACATCAATCTTGCTATTCAATCAATTGCAAAACTACCCAATATGGCCCCTGTTTGCGTCGGCACAGTACAAGCCGAACCGGTTTTCCTCGACTTGGACGGTTCCATCAACAAGACTATAGACATAATCCGGCAGGCTGCCGCGAAAGGCGTGCAAGTCCTAGCCTTTCCCGAGGTTTGGATCGGCGGGTATCCCTGGTACGATGTCTCTACTATACCACTCCGCAGGGTGAGCTAATTCTTATGCATGAGGCCAATCTGGGCAAAAAATGCATTCGAATCCTCCGAATTCTGTGCGAAGTACATTGCACACTCTCTCCCCAGAGATTCCGCACATATGCGTCGCATCCAAGCCGCCTGTAAGGAGTATTCGATATTTGTGGTCCTAGGCTACAGCGAGAAAGACGACGGAAGTGGAAGCATCTATATCTCGCAGGTAAAACTCCAGCCCGGACAACTGTATTGCGTACCGTGCTGAATAGCTGTCCACCTTACAAGGCCTTCATTAGCTCTACTGGTGAGATCGTCCATAATCGCCGCAAGATCAAGCCCACGTATGTCGAGCGCTGTTTGTGGGGTGACGGGCAGGGCGACTCACTCAAGTGTGTGGTCGATTCGCCCTTTGGAAGAATCGGCGCTCTGAACTGCTGGGAGAACTTACAGCCCCTGTTGCGGTACTATGAATATTCACAGGGCGTCCAGATACATGTCGCAGGTTGGCCGTCTGCCCCATCGCTTGAGAAGCTTGAAGTCCCCTACCCGTACGGGTGTACGAGCGAGGCTTGCCTGCGGATCAGTCAGATGGTGGCGCTAGAGGGCCAAACATTTGTACTCTGTTCCACGGCGATTCTGCGTAAAGAGAAGCACGAGATGATGGGACTTAAGGATAAGGGAATCTTCCATGAGGTATGAAGGTCTTGCATCGTGATTGCCTGCCGGTAGGGCGAGGATATACGCTAACAGGTTGCAATTACTAGGATGATGGTGGTGTGGCCATGATCTTTGGCCCCGATGGCCGACCGTTGGTCGAGCCCTTACCGCGTGGAGAAGAAGGGATCTTGACAGCTGAGGTCGACTTGGAGATGATCTATATGGCGAAGAGTTTGTGCGACCCTGTTGGACATTACTCTCGTCCAGATCTGCTAAGCCTCAGGGTGAACTCGGTGAAGGCCGAGGTAGTGCACCATGTCTGAACAAATTACGGGATAATTTGTGGACAGATTCGGTAGCATAGCGATATGATTGAGGTAGGATTTTTATCCAGTCGTTTTCCTTTCAATATTTACAATGTCGATATCAATCTCTATTTTATCCTTTATCCGATCTTTGTATCTTACTACTGGAAGGTATACAGTTCCTTTAGTATATTCAACTATAGTTGTTTGATGCTAAGTTAATTTATCTCACATCGAGGGACAGTAGTGACAGAAGTGCATATACTAGTAATCCTGCAGCATCTAGAGAAATGTCCGTGACGATCGCATTCTACACTAAAGATTATCTCCAAAGTTCCTTTAGAAGGATTATATGATTGATGTTAGGCGCCCTATGTCGAATATACTATGTACCATAGCAGTTAGTACCTGTAAATAGTATCAAGGAGTGCCAGATTTCTTGTCTAAAAGAACCACGATTTGTTGTAATTATACTCCCTAAACAAGGGGCTCTCTCAAAAAGAAATTATAAAATCAGTTTGAGGTCAGAAGCCATTTAGGAAGATGATTTATATTAGCTGAAACCCTCTATAGCTGCGATGTATGCTATTACTGCCTGTGAAGCGGACCTTAATTATAAACCTAGAGGCTGTAATATGTTTTGCCCTCGATTGATGAATTAAAATGAAGGGAATGCGGAGTGGCCGCTCTGAGCCTACCGCGTACTTGTCTCTATAACGAGTTTAGTCGCTTGGCGGGCAGCTTAGTTAAGGGAACAACAGAACATCAGAACCGAATCATCTTCATTTCTTTTCACTGTTTAAAATTCCATTCTGATTAAGTCTCTATATTTATCCACAAAGTGGGGGAAGGGAATTCCTCTCGCGATGCTCTTCCAACTACAATCTCGCCCGATCCGACCCCTCCAGCAATGAAAGCCCCGTGATCTTCTCCAACTCCTTGACAGCGTCCTGGGTCCGTCCCAGATTCACCTTAACTGTCCTCATCCCCGCATTCTTAGCGCCCTTCAGATTTTCCCCAATATCATCGAAGAAAACAATGTCCGACGCACCAACCTCCCTCAACCCCTTCTCCCGCGCCAACCGGTTCATCTCGCGAATCGCGAATTCATAGATCTTCGGATCCGGTTTCCTCAGCCCCGTATGCGCCGACGAGATGAAGAAATCAAACAGCCCCTTCACGCCACTCTCGTCCGTATTGTAGGGATGCCCGTCAGGAAAAACGACAGTATTCGACAGCGCCCCCAGAATAAACTTCCCCGAGGCCTTTAACTTCTTCAACGCAGGCGCCATGTAAGGGTCCGGCGTCCGGGATATCCGCATCATTTCCCAGAAAAGGAACTCCGCGTCCAGCTGCGGGAGAGGAGGGAGTGGCGACGACGACGACGACGATGGGGCACCGGTCGTAGACTGCTTTTTCTGAAGTGTTTCGTGGAACTTCTGCCATAGATCTGGGTTGCTGAGGTCTTTATTGAATTCTTTGAAGAAGGCGGCGTCGAGTTTGATTTCGCCGCGTTCGAGCCGGTGCCAGCTGCCGCTGGGCGCGGATCGCGAGATACTGAAGTTGACCCATCCTGGGGGGATTTTGTTGGCGATTTCGTAGTCGAGGATGGCTTGGAATGGGGAGAGAACCTGGGTTTAATCTGTTAGTGATGGGGCTCGTTCGTCTCCCCGGGTTGGTATAGAAAGGCGTACGCAGACTCCGCCAATGTCGAAAAGTAGCCCCGCGGGCTGTGTGGTTTCTGCCATGGTGGTTCGCTGGTGGAAAGACGCGTATGGCTGATATGCTTGTGTGACTGGTTTTCTTTTGCGAAGACTTTTGCTGTAAGAGTAGAAGTCAATCGCTAGGGATGGGGTTTGTAACGTGTTTGCGGAGAATCATTGGGTTTGGCTGATGGATGCATTGATTAGATTGCCGAGGTTAGATTGAGTTCTTATCAGCCAAGGATCGAAGGCCGAGGAAGAGCTACTATGTCCCATATCCACTAAAATTATAATTCCCGTGTACTTGGATACTATGGCATAGAGATTTAATTAAATGCTTGTTCATATAGCTTGTACTTTGTAGTAGTTTTATTACAGTCCTGTGGTGAATACGGAGTACCATTTGCTTCACTATCCGACATTTTCAGGCTACCATAGCAACACTATAGAGTACGATGCTTTCAGTCGCAGATAAAACATGAATGTATTCACAGCAGTTTAAATCTAGAAGCAATAGTGCAACACACGACTATGAACGCGATAAAGCAACCCACAATCCCAAAGAACCAGGCCAGTCCAGGCACATCCTGACCAGGGACGGTGACGTTCATTCCAAAAAGTCCCGTCACCATATGCAGTGGAACGAAGATTGTGGCCAGGACAGTCACCTTGCTGAGGACTTCGTTGATGTTCAGACTCAAGCGGAGGTTATTGGCACTGATCTGCGCGAGGCAGTTTGACTGCGATCGGCCGACGATCTCATCAAAGTGCGACAGACTCGACATAGTAGTTACCAGATGGTCCTGCACATCGCCCAGATACATGATTAGATCGCCATCGGGAAAGATGGGTTGTTTGTCTTTGGCCTGGCACCGCTTGACGAAGCCATTCAGGACGTCCACCTTGCCGCTCAGAGCGCGGATAAGATACGTGATCTTTTTGCGAAGATTTTCGGCACGGGGGATGAGGGATCTAACGTCGTCTACACGAGCGATAAAGACCTCATCCTCGATGGATTCGGACTCACGTTCCACGGCATGCAGGTACGGTTCGAAGCTGTCGATGATATCGTCTCTGTGCAATAGTGTTAGGGATATACCGAGTTCACGGAAGGCATGGGACATACATCAGAGCATAACAGACCCAATCACCTGACAAGGTGGCTTGATCGGGGTGTCGGCGGATTCGATCCCTCACCCGGGTTATGTGTCCATTCCCACTAGGAGAGAAGGTCACCGCCCCGTTCTTGAAGACGAGGATGTAGCACCCTGCAGAGGAAGGCGTTGATGAGAAACTCTCTGCCGAAGACTTAGGTTTATCCTTCTCTTCATTTTTAACGGCAAAGTTCACCAAAGTCTGAAACGAGATTAGATAGTAGTTCCGGAAGACCTCGACCTTCTCTCGTGGCTCACGCATGGTGATATCCTCTGCCGTCAAAGGATGAATAGACAGCACTTGAGATACGAAGTCGACATCCTGCTCGGTGGCATCGCTAATGTCCAGCCACCAGACATTCCCTTTGGTCCTTTCGCTCTCCTGCAAGTGCTTGATGAACTGGTCGGAGAAGATATCCGCCCAGCTGGAAGAGGAAATGACCTCTTGAGTCTGCGAGGAGAAATAGCTGAACCGGGGAGCCTTTTCGGAATGCATTTTCAAAACTCGAAGCGATACTCTCTTGATGACGCTTTGATCATCCTTCGATAATCATCTAGTCTAGGAATTATCTGTCGGGCCCGGTACAGCTGGGGACAACAGCGAAGGTGCAGCAAAGTTAACCCATCGAATACCGATAGACATCGAATAGATTTGAGATGGAACCGAAGAGGGTATAGCAGAGATTTTCATATAGGAATGCTGGATACGCAACAATTTCATCAAGGCTGATGTGTGTGTCTAGCTAGTAGAATCCTACACTGAGAAGAGGAGGAAGAAGGAAAATAAAGGATTGGGAAATGACTGGGAAGAAAATTGGCCCTAAAAGTACCAGGAGACGAAAAAATGGAGCCGTCGGGCGAGCGCTGTGAAGTGTGGTTACATGCAGCAGTCCGCACATCCGACTTGGTTTTTCATGGCATCCATGACATCCTCGATTGCAGTTGATTTTATTTGCTCGGGTGCATTGCCACATCACTGATTGACCGCAGTAAATGATGGTAAATCTGCTGCTGTTCACTGTCCATCCTCCAGAACATCAAGTTTCACTGTATAACATTCTATAGATCGAGTCCTCGTTTCGCCAGATCAGAACGGTACAATATGGTTGCCTACGAAGGATTCTGGCATAAAAATTTAATACAGCAAAGCGATGTGTCATTCGGGAAGACGCCGGCTTCCCCGTTTGGGGTAACCAAGTGGGTCATTTAATCTGCCTTATAGGGCTGAGTGTACACAGTGCACCAGGCACTGGGTGGATCAGTCAAGTGGAATATGCGAAGTACATACTCCGTACAGAACAGTACACGAATCAGACGTATTGCATACTTAATTCGTAGTTCGTTGCTGAGTTGGAAGACAGACATCGTGCATGGATGGAGGCCGGTGGAAAAGTGTAAAACTCTGCCCGGCTGCTTTCTTGGCTGTGGAGACCAAGAATGTTGATGCCTAGTTGAAGTAAGGGGGACCTTGGGGTAGCATACTGCTTGGAAGACACGGAGGTTTGTTCCTCGACGATTTTGTAACCAAGCTAATACGAGAAGTTGATATTGTTGATGCTGGTCTCACGTCTTGCATCGCTCAGACTGATAAATACTCGAGATCAAGTTATACCTTAGAGCTGACCATGCCTAGAGATATGGACCGAGAACTTTACAAAGTTTCCTTCCCTTCAACCGAGCCTAATAGAACTGTGTTTTCTGTTTAGATGTATACACAGCAGCCCTGTAGTATTTATACTAGACCCTTTCCAATATATGTGTGTTTGCGAGAGGAACTATGAATGGTTAATAATCCACGGACAAGCTCCCCTGTCCCATCGCTGTACCATTTCTCTACTGGCTTAACTTCGATGGTTGTGTGGTGAGCTTGGTTCTTATTCTCATCCAGCCGTCGCCTTTCACCGTGGAATTTCATTCAAATCGACATTCTGATTACCTGGAAAATAACTCCGAAGTGTGAGACCCAGAGAGAGTTCTCGAGGAGCAAAGCTCCTGCGTTTTTCCCACTGACACGTGTCCAAGGCAAGTACTTGTTTAATTGATTGTGTTCAGTTGGTTGAGCCCTGGATCAAGACTCCCAAGCCCACGATGCAAAACAAGTCAATATCGGAAACGGACGTCAGCGAGCGCCCGGCGCGCTTGTTCGAGTCTGCATTTGACTGAGTCCTTCTCATATTTATTGACGTAGAATCTGGCGGACCCACATAAATCATCTCTTCGGTGGGAATGATGCGCTCTGTTATGTACAAATGTGTCAGGGATCCGTATCCAACCCACTGTATGCTTTCCACGTTACCAACGTATCCAACGTTAATTGTGAAATCAGCTGTACGGACTCTGTAGTAGAAGATTATTATGATAGACATGTTTGTGTCACCTCGATGGCTGCCAGGCAGGCGGCCGAATTGGGCAGAATGACAGGCGACGCGTGTAGCTTCTGATCGGCTGGGCACTTAACGCACAACTAATTTGTATGAAGAACTCAGGAAACGTTGCGGTATATCGTCAGAGTCCACCTTTATCCAAAAACCCGAATCACTGCTCAGTGTCACGGAAGCGAGCAGAATGGGGACTAGGGGGGCCCGATGGACCTCTCCTGGATTTTTTGTTTGGATGCTGTAAGCATCATCGATAGCTGCGAATCGACATTTTACTAATAGTTCATCGCCTTATTGTAGGCTTGTTCATGCAGTCGGGCTCTATTTTTTCGCCAAGGGTTTCCTGTTGTCACGAAGAGTGCTGGAGTATTCTAGCGCCTGTACTCGGCCTCTACTACCGGTATTCCCAAGATATGAATTCCCCCATCTTGAATCTACTCAGAGTGGATGTTGGATGCCCCGATCCTTCGACAAAGCTGTGATTCTGGTTATCGATGCGCTACGATACGACTTCACGGTGCCACCTACGCCACAGTTATCCGGGGAAAACGTTCATCAGCCTTTCCATAATGCTCTTACCATACTACACGAGAAAGCAACGCAAGAACCCCAAAATGCAGTTCTCTTTCCCTTCATTGCGGATCCGCCTACAACAACCTTGCAACGGCTGAAGGGTCTGATGACAGGAACACTGCCAACATTTATCGAGGCTGGGGCTAATTTTGCCGGTTCCGCAGTTTTAGAGGATAATCTCGTGACGCAACTACATAAAGCAGGAAAAAGGCTGGTGCATCTCGGGGACGATACATGGACAAAGCTGTTTCCGAATCATTTCTTACCCAATCTATCTCGAGCGTACGATTCGTTCCTCGTTGCCGACCTCCACACGGTCGACAAGGGTGTGGAGGAACACCTTATGCCTCTAATCAACCATCGTCAAGATGAATGGGACGTAATTTTTGGCCACTTTTTAGGTGTCGATCACGCTGGTCATCGATTCGGCCCCGCACACTCGGAAATGACCAATAAACTGAAGGAAATGGACCGCGTCATAGGAGAGGTTGTCAACTCTATCGACGAAAACACGTTGCTTGTCGTGCTGGGTGATCATGGAATGGATGAACATGGAAACCATGGCGGCGAAACCGAGAATGAGGTACAGGCGGCGTTGTGGATGTATACTCGGCGCAAGCATTTCGGTCATTTGCTGGTGCATCCACAGGAGCCGGCCTCGTATCTTAAAAAGTCTGCCGTTCATCAAATAGATCTTGTTCCGACCTTTTCACTCCTTCTGGGAATCCCCATTCCCTTCAATAGCCTGGGGATTCCTATTAAAGAGGCTTTCCTTGGAGCAGCTGGAGACGACTGGGAGCAACTGGTGCGTTCATACATTCTATCGTTTGGACAGATTGAACGATTCCACCGAGAATACTCGATAAGGAAGGAGAATACACGGCATTCCCTAGAGTACAACCACACGAATTTTCCTCAGATTGTTCCCTGGCAAAAGCTTGATTTTCAGGACAAAGAGTCTCTGAAGACCTTATACCAGCAATTATGCGACTACCAAGGGAAGATACTGGAGAATTACAAACGCATATGGGCCCAGTTCAACATGGCTCACATGATAGAGGGGTTGACAGTCTTGTCATTTGGAGCTGTCGCACTGCTACTTCGTGTCTACGCTTGGGACCAATGCAATTCCATCCCCAGCGCTTCTTCCAGTACAATTAAAATGGCGACTACAACGTCCATAGCCGCTTATTTAATCCATATTGCTGTAGCAGAGCCAGAGAAACCGCGCATGATGGATGGGCTGATTCTGGGAGCTACGATGAGTAGCCTCATGCTATTCACCTGTCGATTTCATCTAATTAGGATGATCCAAGCACCCATGAAACCTCAAATGCCGGCCTTCTTGGACGCATTGGCGATTTTATTTACTATTCTGCTATCTATCGGATTTGCGTCCAATTCATACACGGTATGGGAAGATCAGATTGTACTAACATTCCTCGCAACATTTGGCATATGTACCATTTCCATGTCATATAGGACCTTCGACAGAAAAAAGAGTACGCTAGGGGCTCTTCTCTCCGTATTATTTATGGTCCTGGTCAGGGTGGTCTCACTAAGTCGTTACTGTCGGGAAGAGCAACTTCCATTTTGCGTGACGACTTACCATCGCCTGGGTAATGCCATAGGCTGGAGATTGCTCATTCCGTATCTGATAGCCCTACTCATTCCAATGGCCACTCAAGTGGCCTTTGGTTCAGATTTGATATCTCAAAACTTGGGGGTCTGGACGTGGTGTCACATTGGTATGCCCATGGCTCTTGTCTTCAATGCTGTTTATTGGACCCTCGATTCTGCCAATAGAAATGGTTGGCTTGAAGGTAGACACTTCAACATCTTGTCTAAGGGGCCTCGCATTTTCTTTTCGCAGTCCACTTTAGTCATTGCAATTGTTGGAAGTGGAATGGCTCTCACTTCAAAATGGACTACGGTCATGACTCCTGTCCAATATAATATGATCATCACTACATCCGTCTTGGTGATCAGCATTTTGGTGAGTGGTCCGATGGGAGGTGGTTCCTTGTCCATACTATATTTCCAGATCCTGAGCCTACGCAAACTCCTCAATCAGACTCGCAACTATGCTATCGGACCTTCAATTGTTGCGCTTTTAGGGACCCTCCACTTCTTCAGCACTGGCCATAATGCAACCCTCTCCAGCATCCAATGGGAAGCTGCTTATATCCCATCCCAGGACCTTCACTACCCTTGGTCCCCGTTGTTTGTGGCCCTAAACACCTTTGCTGGCCCAATTGTAGCTGCATTTTCGATTCCGCTGATCATGGCACGAGATGGACAGCCCCAGGGAATTCATCGTGTAGCCAAGTCACTCGAAATCCATGTTTTGGTCTACTCGGTATGGGCATTGTCAGCGGCAGTATGGGGGACTATCCTACGACGCCACCTAATGCTCTTTGCTATATTCTGCCCTCGATTCTTGATGGCTGGTGCCTTACTGCTGGTCATCGATGTTATCGCGATAATAATTTCATTGATCACTGCTATGAATACTAAATGAGAGGATAGGGGTTTCAAAGCAATCAAACAGTCATGTCGGATGACACCTGGTCACCAGTCATTCCCGATAAAAGCACATATCCTGTAATGACTCCCTGATTGTTGAAGATGGAGAGCCATTTTCATAGCAGTTGACTCAGATAAAACATCAGCCCAACATAACCCAGAATATCCATCCCAGGAAGTTGTGAAAAAAGGCTGGTTGGCTAGCACCAGTGTGTATAGCATGCCTGCTCGAGAAAAAGCACCTAGTCAGTTGTTTATGCTCCAAATATGAGGAATCTATTCAACTTACACGACGGCATTTTTCGTTATGATGTCCGCAAGACTATCAATTGCCGTTAGTACGATCCTGGTCGCAAGGCTATGGGAGGATTCTCTACCTTAAGACACTTATTGTATCGAGTGATGTCGCGGCAAAGCGACGGGGCAGCTTCAGTGTCCGCCAAAACAGAATCGTCGGTCTCCGTCTCTGCTGGAGCAGCAATAGCCAGGGCTGCGAAAAGAAGGGTCAGGGGTATGTAGAACTTCATTTTGAAGGCACAGAACGAATCGATGAGTTCTTCAAATGGCTGGTAGATCTTTGTGTGATACCTCGGTGGTTAGATTGATACAAGATGTCTCTAGAAGAGGCATGAACCCATATATTTATAGTCAAGGTCTGAAGACTTCCCATACTCAGCTAGAAGGAAATGCGGAGATGCAAACTTGTGAATGTAACATATAAGCTGACATTTTGGCAGATCAAATGCAACTTAATGCTCGCAAGCATCTGTGTCGATTTATTGGTAAGAGGCAATACTCTCCGGATAGCATAGGTCGTTCATAGCCATCCATGTGCAGCCTGTCCTCCTGGTAGCCTCCAATCACAATACCTCCGAGTCAACACAGAATGGTATTCCTAGTATAAGTGGCAGCGCCTGTCACAGGTTCCCCGCCTCAGCATCGAATGCCTTCCAGGAGAGGCCTTCTACGGTATGAGCTAGGACGAACGGTAGCTAGATCGATAGTAATTCAAATTTCGTTTAACTGTGACTAGATGCTGTAGTAAAATGGCCGAGCCAATCCGATTATCTGCTTCATCACTCCACAGATTCCAGAATGTCGCTCTATCTGCCCAAGCCGTCGACTCGTTGACATTGAAGCATGTATACAATCTGAAGACCATCAAGGCTCACAGTCAAAGTACAGGTAGCATCACCATCTCTTCTATCGAGACTTGAACACTTTTGACAGACACCAAGAATGACCACGCAACTTGAATTCACTTGAGATACAGTTGGTCCCTGGGTGTATGTCGCTATTTTTCCACAATGCTTACTTCCACTCTTGGTTCGGAATCTTCAGATAGCGTGAGGAATGGTGGGCTTGCAACTGATATACTTTCCGAAGGTGAATGAGCCCTTAGGGGTTAGAGACGTCTGTTAGTTTGATACTTCCACAATTGATCGCCTTTCCGTGGTCGTGATCCTTCCTTCACTAGGTGATAATCACCGTTTTACTTGTCTGAATCCGCCTCTCGGCGGTGTACAGGGGGCTGACACTGGATGTTTGCTCGTACGAGTTGACGGTGGATATTAACTTCGGATGTTATATGGTGCGTTAGATTGATGATTATATATCATATGATAAAAGCCCAGGTATGACAATGTCGTATATGTATATTCCTCTTCGTGGGGAAGAAATCGTATGAGCATATAGCTTCAGGAAAGTAGTACAGTCGTATTCAAGATTAGGCCCATTCAACGAATGGTGGTTTTTTAATTCCACGTAAGAAAATTGGCAACCAAGAATGGACTCGAACGAAGAGGGAAGAGCCACAGCCACTCCATGAGGGCCGTGGACGGTAGTTGAATCTAACATCGCGGAGAATTTTCTACTGGTCCGTTCCCCTGTTGTGAGACGAACCCGATTTTGTGGCACCGATGTTATCCAATGGGATAGGCTCCCCCGGTGACATTTCGAGTTATGGTTGTATCATCCTCCTGGCTTGTGGCATCTCTGTACCTCACAACGTCACTGTCAGCCTCGTTCAACAGAGGGTCTGTATCCAGACTTGGTTCGGATTTCAAACACAGAGTCCTTTTACTCCGTACCCCACACTTCTGGTGTACCCTAAAACGAGCTAGAGCCTAGAAGTGATATGCACATGGCCTGCTGCATGTCAATCGGATTTCGGACGCAGACTCCGATTTGCCCTGAGATATAGGTTCGGTTGCATTTCTAATCTGGAGGAAAAGTCACTGTTATATGGTTTGCCATTGCCGTAACACAGTAGCAACGCCACCTATCCATGGTTTTGCAATGACTGAGGCGAAGTCTTACACTATAGATGGGTATTATCCAGACACGTTGTCCGACCCCCTCCCCCCAAAAAGAGAAAATACTAGTAGGACAATGTCAAGTTGCAGTGAGCTCGGGCAAGGATCCGAAAACAGATCTTTTGCTGATTCTCTCTCTTTCAGTCACCATTGAGACACATTACGCATAAATTCAAGAAATCAATATTGCTGTCTGATATACTGGACACTCCGCCCAATTTATCAATCCCGACGTACATGGGAAGAAACACTGTAGAAGCCTACTAAATCCGAAGTGGGTGATTGGCTGCCTTGTCCTAATGGCATGAACATGTGACCCGACGCAAAGAGACAAAACAAATCGATGCGGTGGGAATTCCTCTCATCCTCTAGTAACGCACCATGGAGAGAAGGCGACTATTATATACACTAAAAAAACAAACATTCTTCCACACCTCTCGATTATCGTTTAACCAGGGCATAGTATCTAGTCTTTTATATACAGGATCGAGCAAGCGTGGCTTGGCTGACCTTCGCTCCCCCTTGGAACCACGCGTCTTCCCTACTTCAGGGTGGGATAATATTGACCCTTCCTTACCTGTTGAAGAAGAGTCAATTCCAAGTTATAGACCTGAAAAATTCTATCCAGCCCACCTTGGTGAGGTATTCAATCGCCGATATCAAGTAGTCGGCAAATTGGGATATGGATCTAGCGCGACTGTATGGTTGTCTCGTGACTTACTGTAGGGGCTACTGACCCCCATTTTGCGCATTCAGTCTAATAGGGCAGGGACCACCATTACGTAGCTTTAAAAGTTTACACAGCGTCAACGATGGTGACCCGAGAGATTGAAATATACAATCATTTAAGTACCATCCAGTCCACCCACGCGGGTCAGTCATGCCTGCGACCATTGATTGAAATCTTTCAGGCCCAGAACCCAGGTAGAGAGGGTGTTCATACTTGTCTGGTGCATCCACCTCTTGGAATTAGCCTCGACCAGCTCACCCGGCTGCTGCCAGATAGGGTCATGAGCAGCGCCATGGTGAGAACTACCATCCGGAATATACTTGCTGCTTTAGATTTCCTCCACACGGACGCACGGATAATACATACCGGTCGGTACCAACTCTTTAAAAAAGCCCTCACCGCGATAGGGCGAATAGGAAGTAATAACAGATAGTATAGATCTCCAACCAAATAATATTCTCCTCGGCATCAAGGATAACTCAATTCTATCCGAATTCGAGAAAGCAGAATTTGAAGCTCCTGTGCCACGGAAGATACTTGAAGATCGTACCATTTATCTCTCACGGCCTCTCCCCATCTCCTGTGGGACACCCGTTCTCTGTGATTTAGGCGAGGCTCGACTAGGTACCGACCAACAAAAAGGCGATATCATGCCGGATATCTATCGGGCACCGGAGGTCATCTTAGACATGAGTCGGGACTACAAAGTTGACATCTGGAACGTTGGGATGGTGGTAAGACAACCCATGCAATCTTATTGCCACTTCGACCCATTATGAAGCTAATTAACGTGGAGATTTGGGATCTGTTTGAGCACCGTCACCTTTTTAAAGCCCGAGATCCCGAGGGTAAGCTGAATGATGAATATCATCTCGCCGAGTTGCAAGCGGTCTTAGGAGGTGCTCCTCCTCAGTTGCTCGCTCAGAGCGAACGGAGTCCCCACTTTTGGGATAAAAATGGTTAATACAGCCCTTTCCGACGAATAATTCCATAAACGTGGATATAACTTGGCACTGACAATTTTTGATTTTCTATTTCAGGTGAATGGAAAGGCGCAGTTCCCGTTCCAGACTACACCCTCGAAACTCTGGAAGAAAGGCTCCAGGGTGATGAAAAGGCCGACTTCCTACGCTTTCTCCGACGAATGTTATGTTGGCTACCCGAGGAAAGAGCCACCGCGAAAGAGCTTTTATTTGATCCTTGGCTGATGCATGGCCTTTTTAAGTGAAACCAGGATGGCTACTGAGCATAAATCCTGCTACGAAGGGCCGTGTTCAGACAGCAGGGAATCCCCTGTTATCTGGAGTAGTTCCCAATCAAACAGAAGATCTACATTCTCCAAATGAACGTACAATGTAGTCCGTTAGCCAAGTAAAATATCTGAAATAAAATATATACATCTGCGTGATGGAACTAACAAGATGAACAGACAGGAGAGTACATATGGGAAATGAGACCTGTTTACTCTAACCCAGTATCCCGGTGGGAAGTTCATTAGTCAAGCATGTCGCCGCTATCAACCCAGTTACCATGTAGACCCTGGCGCAGTCGGACTGGCAATTTAATGATCGAGCGAGCCTTCTTGAAGTCCCTCAAATCCAGAAGATGCAGCTCACTACTCATAGAATCGTAGTTATTGATCAATGCCAGCAGATAGCCATCGCCCTCCACGTCAGACCCAGCCCTGGGAATGAAAACAGGCTCTTGAATCAAATGGTTTCTTCCAGGGAAGTATACCTCCGTCTCGCCCGTCCGAAGATCAAGATGTGCAAGGGCATTGTAAAGTGGGTAGCCACCACCAAGCCGAGGCTCGATAGCCTGGAAATCAGTCCCTAGAGATCGATCCATCAGATCAAAAAAGCAGTGTTGATGCTTCTGCGTGCTCAGACGATCATCGACCCGGTAGAATTCGCTGTTGCCGGAATGGAGGATCTCGGGCTCTGGGAGTCTGTCGATGTCTGAGTGCGGATCAATAATGAATCGGCTCAGTTGGGACGCAATTGTGCTGGGCTCCGGGGCAAATCCCTTCCCATCGGGCCACCAGAAAAAGACATTCTGGCGACTCAGACCAAGGTCAAGCACAACGTGACCGTTCTCATCTTCGTAGGCATTGAGTGTGTGCCCTGGAAAAGAATTATCCCATTGGAGCCACTGTGAGCCTTATCAGCGAAGAACTCTTTTTATAATCGGAGAGTACCAGTACCCTGACATCGCCTGGCTTTGGGTTCCGACGAGGAATAATTCCAATATAGAGAGGAGTCTCCGGGCTCCACTGCCAGTGCTCCCCTCCCGCCCTCATGCGCTCAATATCACAGAGTTGAGGGATAAGTGGGAACAGCACCTACATTACCAAAGTCAGTTTTGTCAAAGCCAAGAGTTCTTTGCATTCCACGCACCCAGTTCTCAGTGACCGCAAAATCATGAATCATCGCGCACACAGGCGCCACCAGCCAGCAGATATCAGAAAATTTCCCATCTGGTCCAACTTGATAGTAGCAGATATCGGGAGTGCCGTCACCCTTGGCCTCGTATCCAAAACACACCATTTCGCCTGTCTTGGGATCAAACTTCGGATGGGCTGTGAACGTGATACTTGGTAATTGTCCTTCAAAATCATACAGACCCTTGGTGTCCAAGGTATGTGGGTCCATTGCATATGGCGGGGAGTCTTCCTTCAAGGCAAGCAATTGTCCATTGAAGAAGACAACATTGGTATTGGCTGTGCTGCGGATCTTCAAGCGAACGGCATCGGTGAACCTGTTCCGGTACTTCCCTGTTTAGTGTGTCAGCCAAATGTGTCAAAATATTGTCATTGGACACCCCAATGCCCTTTAAAATTGTGCAAATACCGACGAGGACCCTCTTTGCTTCTCTTTCCCGGACGAACTTTTCAGTCCGCACAAACCGCTGCTGCCAGGAAACTCTGCCATCCTTGATCCGGAAGGCACTGACATTGCCGTCGCCGTTGAACCACTACTGATGGTGAGAATGGGACACATCTTCACAAAGTACGTATCACAAACTGGATCGTCTTCAACGAACGGGAAGGCCTGGGGATCAGGCATCACCCGAAAGAAAGTTCCATCGATGTCCTGCGGTAGGTCGCCATAGACTTCGAGATTCTGAGCCTCCCCTTCAAACCGACAGGGCTTCATGAAGCCTGAGAATTGAGGTTTCTCCGGGAAATGCTGGATCTTATTCGACAACATCGCAAGGACACTTGATATTCGGCAAGAAGAATAAAGAGGACGAGAAATAGAAAGAGAAAGCCAACTTGATGCTCTGGTAAAGAGAGGCGGAGCGGTTAAAGTGTATTATTTATATTCACGGCAAGCTTTCCTAAATGCCGACACAGATGAACCATGAAGGATACAAGTATATCGGTACCAATCACAATCTGCGAGGTGGCCATTTCTCCGGCATTTGAGACGGGAACTGAGCGAAGAGCAAGACGTCCTAACTTAGGGCAAAGCGACGGTGACTAAGCGGCTCCGGGGGTACATCGGACTTCCGTTCCTGTCACTCACTGTCAGTGCTCCAGGTGGGCCGTAACCAACCTCCATTTAGCTTCCACAAGTCTAGGATGTCATTGTTTCGCAGGGCATACTGGATTGCGTGTCCGAAAGACCTCGCGAATGAGGACTACTTGGTTCAAGTGGACACTCAAAGGTAACTACAATCTAGCTCTCTGGAGTATCCGAGCTATATTCAATCTATAAACACCCAACAATGACCATGGTAGAACTATATTGATTGATTGTCGACGCCGCTGGTCCCGCATACAATTGACAGACCGCAAAGCAGGTGTTCTTAGCCCAGCCTATATACTCACAGAAACGCCTCATCTATCACCTTTTCGGCATCATACCCGTAGGCCCACATCTGCGTCGCCGGATCACTCCACTGATTTGGACTGTGGGAAAAGGGTCGTCCCTGTGTCTCTGGCTTCATCGCCTCATCGCGAGCTTGCTGGAGGGGCCCATCCGGAAAGTGCCATAGCTGGCCATTAAGCAGACTGGCATCTTGCATCAGGCGTGTCCTTTTAGCACGAACTTTCTCAAACACCGCAAGAGCATCATCAAGGGTGGTGCCGGACGAAATCCTCGACAAGGCTCTCGCGAGAGCTACACCATCCTCCACCGCCATGGCAGCACCTGGTGAGCTGTTAGATCACAAACAAGTTGAACCAGAACTCGTGCCTCGCACGTACCCTGCGACATATATGGAAGCATTGCATGGGCGGCATCTCCTAGGAGGACGACCTTGCCTAAGGTCCAACGCGAGAGAGGAGTGCTACTTACTAGCGGCCACTTGGCCGTCTTTGTAATGAGTCCGATAATCTTCGTTAAGCTGAACGGGCTTAGTCAATCAATTTTCGGGAGTTCAATTAGGTATGTGGCACTATACCGCGGATCCCACCCTGTAAACTCACGTCGCATATCCCGCAATGCAGTACTCTGGTCCCAGGTTGTTGGGTCGCTTGGGTCCCAATGAGAGAGGACCATGTTGAATGACTTGCCTGCCCCAATTGTGTATGTCATGACATGTCGCTTATCACCAATCCTACAAGTTGACACTATATCAGCAAGGTTTACTGAAGACTATAATATTTGACTAACCATATGTTTAGAGCTGTCTTCTCAAGCAGCCACGCTGTATCGGGATCTTGTTTGAGAAGACTGACGTCCACTGTCGCGCGGTAAGCAGCAAACCCCAAATTTGTAGGCGGCATGTCTAAGTTATCGTCCAGTAACGGTCTAGCAATAGACTTGATCCCTGTATTTCCATACCGTTAAGAATCTTTACCATCAGAAGGGTTGTATGGAGACTGACCATCGGCCGCCACAACAAGGTCCGCTGTGACGAGGATCCCCCGTTCAAGGCGGATATCCGGCTTCAACGGGTCATACTCAACCACCTTTTCGCCGAGTTTGAGTACGACACCCAGCTCGACAGCGCGCTGGACTAGCGCAGAATGAAAATCGGCACGGTGAACAACGTAGTACGGCGCATTGAAGGTTTCTTGGAAATCAGGCTTCAGTTTAGTGAAGCCAATGACCTCGCCGCTCTCCCAGCGGCGGAACGATATGCTCTCTGGCTCAGATGCGCATTTCGTCAGGTACGGTCCCACTCCAAGCTTCAGAAGCAGACGGGCCGAGTTAGAAGGGATCTGGATTCCTGCACCGACCTACACAGAATATCAGCCGGGTGTACTGAGCTCTGGGATAGTGACCGGTAGGAGTACCTCTCTAAGCTCCGGTGCTTGCTCGTAGATCGTCACTTTATGTCCATATGTTGTGAGGGCTATGGCCGTTGCTAAGCCTCCGAGACCCGCGCCCACGACGATAATGTTCAAGCAAGTTGTACTTTGAGCAGTGGTATTCTCCAACCTCAATGGTTTGAGAAAGTGTAGGCAGTTGCTTGGATATGATGTGCTCTACTAGTAATCAGAACATGTTTGTCTCTTCCAAGGCCAGCGAAAGCAAACTGACCATAGGAGCGGACGGCTGTGTCGTCGAGCTAGGCATAGTTAAGGATTGGCTATACTGGCCTTATCTGTTCCTATTGGTGACTGTGAGTACGACGATTATTCCTTTCCCACAATCATAGAGAGCACTCCTTTAACATATATCCGGTACATGCCATGTGGTAGGGGCACATGCCGAGGTTTCCGATGTCTCCCCGACGCTCTTATGAGCCATATTCCAATAGCAAGCGGGTTGATATATAGGCACAGAAGTCTGAAGGGCTTCAGATCACCAAGGAACTACGGTCAACACCTTTTCAATTCAGAATATTATTAGCTACCTCAATATGGCGCAGGAATGCGAGCAAGGAAAGAATTGTGACTCTGCAGAGAGCCTGCTCAGGGACCTCGAAGGAAGCAAAACACTACCCCTGTGGACCCAAATGACCCGCCTGAACCCTCCAAGTCCAAACCCAGTGGCTGTTCCATTCCTATGGAAATATCAGGCCATCAGACCAAACCTCCTGCGCGCAGGGAACCTGATCACGGAAAAGCAGGCGGAACGACGGGTGCTCATGCTGGTCAACCCAACCAGAGGTAATTATGCTTCATTCAAAATCTACACAAGCTCTACATGCTTAGTATCGCATCAGATGCCCCTTATACGACAGACACACTGTATGCGGGACTGCAACTGGTGATGCCGAACGAGATAGCTCCAGCGCACCGACACACGGCGTTTGCAATGCGTTTTATCATTGAAGGCATGGGCGGGTTTACTGCAGTGCACGGCCGGCGTATTCAGATGCAACGGGGCGATGTGATCCTGACTCCCACCTGGAACTACCATGACCATGGCAAGGACGGCTCTGGCCCAATGATTTGGTTGGATGGACTAGATCTTCCGAATTTCCGCCACTTCCCGGTCCACTTTGTCGAGCATTTCAGTGAGTCACGCTACCCTGCGGAGGATGTAGATAGCAACATGTCCCCGATAGTCTTCCCCTGGGAGGTGATGAAGGCAGCATTGGACGCTGCCTCGGGCGATTGGGTTTCAAAACGGTACCTACGGTCAGGTGATCGAGAAGGTGAGTGTACTTGATAGATACTGCTGCAGATATCTTCTAACACGCGCCTGTCTTCTATAGTAAGCCGAGTACTGGGCGGCTGTGCGGAGAGGCTGAATGCAGGCTGTACTTCACCTCTGCGGCGCGAGACGATATCCGCGGTTTACCACGTTGTTACTGGTAGTGGCTACTCTATCATCGGGGAAGAGAAGTTTGAATGGCAGAAGGGGGACACTTTCTGTGTGCCCTCGTGGTACAGATACCAGCATTTTGCTGGGACAGTTGAGACTACCTACCTGTACCGGTTTGACGATAAGCCCATGATTGAAGCGCTGGGATTCTATCGCTCGGAGGACATGGATGTGGAAGGCCTTGTAACTGAATGAATGCTGCTTATAATTTACCGAGTTTTCAATTCTATATTTTCAAGACCTGAGCGCTTTCTTAGGCAATATAAAGCTGGCAAAACCAATATACGATTAATAATTGACCAATTATATTCTCTAGCTTATGTTGAAAAGGTCTGGATTATCGACTAGTTCGATTCCGAGATTTTACCGTCTTTCGATCTTAACTCGGCCATTTTTACCGCCTTAAAAGATCACCGTTTAGGAACCCTGATACTAGATCTTTAGAGGCCAGTGACACAGAATCGCTAGAAAATAAGTGGTAGCCGTGACTTTACGTAAATCACTGGGATTGAAGTATTATTTGTGAGCTCGAATCCTCGATTTAGCGCGCTATACGGAGTAGCCTCCCAGTAAAGGCGGTGTCCTTCCGGTCTCTCCCCGATGGACTCCGATCTTTCCCCGGCGCTCCAACTCACCCCGGCACCTCAAGAGAGGGACTTGTCACTTTCCCGATAACCTGAGTCTTGCGGCATGGAGCCACCTAATCGCGAGGACATACCGCCCCCGGCTGCGGCGGTCAAGCGCCGCAGGGTCGCTCTAGCTTGCGATCCATGTAGAATCCGAAAATCCCGAGTAGGTTGTGGTCGCCGGACGTGGAGGAGAGCAACGGATGATTGACTATTCGCTTTCCAGTGTGATAGTTCTCGACCCAAGTGCTCTTCGTGCTCCCATCTGGGGTTCGACTGCGTGTACACAACCCCGGCCTCCGCTTCTAATATCATTGTGCAAAAGGAGTTGCGTTGTCCCCTTAGCTTCAAGTTATGCGGCTCGAGTTTCTGACCGCACATTAGCTATTTACATGTCATTGAGTCCCGCCTTAATCAACTAGAGGAGTCGCTATCTACGGTCAAGGATGGGCTTAGCGGGTTGTCTTCTCGTGTGGATCAGTGCTGCAATCCGACACGAGACCCAGACAAACCTGTCAACAATGTACAGCAAGACCTTCCTCTACCAGACCTCGCCGGTACGGAAGACTCGGTGGATGCGATGGGTGCCATAACCCTGGCCGAGGAAGAAGATTCAGGATATTTTGGTAAAGACCGAGCACTTCTAACCACTTCTTTGTCGGCTCACAGTACCAGGGCCCTCATCCAATGTTGCATTTACACGCCATCTGTGTAGATCCATTGGACAACCTGGGGCATCCCAGGGAAGCTCTACAGGGCTGCCATTAGACACAACAGCCTACGATGGCGGCTTTGTGAGTGTTTCTCGCCCCCCATCGCCGCCAGGGCAGCCTGATGGTGTGGGATTCGACAGAAGCTTGAAGAATGTCTTCACACTACCGGCCACCTCCGAGACAAAGAAACTAATCGCTCAGTATTTCACTGACACGGGGCTTCTTTTCCCATACATACACCCTGAAACCTTCCTCGAGACATACGACGCCATGCTACACGACAACACAAAAGTGCGCAGGACATGGCTCGGCCTTTTAAACATGGTCCTAGCTATGGCTGTGATTACGACTACCCCGGGCGGTGCACCCGCAAATGTGAGAATAGCCAAGTCTGATATCTTCTACCAGCGGAGCCTGAGTCTATGCGGCAAAGAGATATTACGTGGGACAACTCTAGAAGTTGGTACGTACGTAGTCTATTGAAAGATAGGACTCAGTCGACTAAGATATCGGGGTAATTTAGTTCAGTATCTTCTTCTAATGGGTCAATACCTGCAAGGAACTCAAAAGTCGGTCCAGGCATGGACGGTGCATGGTCTCGCGGTAAAAGCGGCCCTTCAGCTGGGGCTGCACTCCAAAGACGCTTCCCGTGCTTTCCCCCGTCTAGAACAGGAGACGAGGCTGCGTACTTGGTTTGGCTGCGTCGTGCTTGACAGGTATACTAATACATTCCTTACTACAACTGTCATCTAACCACCGATTTCTATAGGACATTGAGCATGACTTTTGGCCGCCCAGCTGCTATTCCCAACAGCTATGTTCAGCTTGAACTGCCAGGCAGCGATGTCATGTTTGATTCATCCACGGTTGTGGACGCAAAGACATCCTCCCTGAGCTTAGTGCTATATAACTCAACTATGTAGGCCACCATCGCAGCCCCCCCCCCCCTCTCTCCCGTGCACCGCTCTAATACAAAGCAAGAACCCTGTATAATCAGATCTGTAAGGCCATCGATTTGCTGTATGGCCAAAACCTCGGATGTGATCCCCCATTGCCAATTGGCGAGGCTGTTGCACATGTCTTCTCCCTAGAGCAGGAGCTGTTCTCGTGGGAAAGGCAGCTTCCCGACCCCATGCGGTTGATCAATAGTGACGGAGTAGAAGAAGCGCACCAGGTAGCTGCCTCAGACTATGACTTTGCTGCTCTGAGATTTCGTATTATCCTAACACTACGATACGCAAACTACCGCCTGCTTCTACACCGACCGATTCTCGTACGCTTTCTCGACGCCTGCGGCGGATCGCAGCCCGACCCTCATCAATTACAGCTTCTTCACCAGCTAGGTCTGAGCAGTATGCAGATTTGCGCTGATTCGACCATGCAGATCATTGATCTTGTATACGACATTGTTCATCGCTCGGACAAGCGGCCCAATCTCCTAGGGGCGTGGTGGTTCTCACTCTATTATAGTATGCCGGTACTTTTCAGTTGCATCCCTGGTGGACATACATATCCCTTTATCCTCAAGCTACTAACTGGCGATTACCCAGCCTTCAACGCTGCACTAGTTATCCTCGGCATTCTAATAGTCTGTCGCGAAGGGAGCACGTCAGGCCAGCTGGCGAGTGGAGTCGTAGATAAAATTAGGAAGTACCCTTTCCATGCAGTCGCAGCCTTACTTAAACTGGATACTGGCAACCGCATGGTAGACCGCTGTCGACTTTATCTGGAAAGACTCATAACTAGTTCGGGCCTCTACGGTGAGTTCGCTGTCTTGATTGCCGTATATTCCGAGATCAGTCTGACCGACAGGAATAGCCATCGATGAGCTCAGTTCGGGTGCCGTGGTTTTACCATCTATGAGCTTCGCTATCCCTTCGACCGCAGATGTGGATATCTCTCCCCTAGGGATGGAATTTGGAGAATTCATGGTGGATGGCGATATTTTCACATCCTTTACCACGGGCTGAAAGCTAAGAAAAAGCGATAGTAGGCTAATACAAGTGGCACTCTTCGGTTCTTAAATCAATAACGTAAACTCGTATAAAAAAGATGAGAGATTCCACCATCCGGAACGCTGCCCGGCTCATCCGTTCTCTCCCCGAAGCTTACTGAATATCAAATCCCATTCCTCCCCCAGGGTTCCGTTCAAGCAGAAGCTGTAGAACTCTTGATCTACGACCTTTCCCTAAACCAGAAGCCATCATGCCTAGCCTTGCATGGAGACGCCTCATCCGCTTCAAAGCCACCGACGGACGGATCCTTCGCGGTGAGCCTCTTATCGACCGCGACGTCGACTTGGGCTTCATTACCGAAGCCGACCAAGTTCAAGTCCGCATTCTATCCGGAGACGATATCTACGACACAACAGGCAAGACCCAACTGACTGATGAGGTGGCCGTTGTGCAGACACTGCTGGGCCCACTGGCAACGGGAGAGATCCCGATCTTGCGCTGTGTGGGGCTGAACTATGCAAAGCACAGTATGTTCCATGCACATCTCCCCCGTCTCACCCCCCCTATATCTTTTGCCCTTAATATATACAAGATCAAAGTCTTCCAGCGCTAACTGAAAGAAGTCCGCGAAGCTGGCCGGACCCCACCGCCATTCCCCTTCATCTTCTTCAAGCCCAACACAACCGTCCACGACCACGGGGCACCCGTAACGATTCCCAAGATAGCACAGGACGAGCAGGCAGATTACGAAGGCGAGCTGGTATGCCAAGTTTACATCTCTTTCTTCGTTTCTTGCGATATTAGCCTAATTTTGCTCACGAATGTATGTATGACCAGTGCATGGTAATCGGCCAAGACGCAAAAGACATCCCCATCGACAAAGCCCTCGACTACGTCGCAGCGTACACAGTGGGCAACGACATCTCGTCGAGAAAACTCCAGCGAGACCCTGCACTCGCCGGCCGCGTCCCGCAGTGGGGGTTCTCGAAGGGCTTCGACACCTACGCGCCCCTGGGTCCGTGTCTCGTCGCTCGTTCGGAGATCCCCGATCCAGGCACATTGCAGCTACGCACTACCATCGATGGAGAGGTAAGACAGGATGAAGGCGTGGCGGATTTACTGTTCGACTGTGCGTACCTGGTTTCCTACCTCTCGCAGGGCACTACGCTGCAGAAGGGGAGCGTCATTATGACTGGCACGCCTGGAGGTGAGTTTGTCGGTCTTTCTTTCCTTTCCTTTTTTTTTTTTTTTTTTTTTTTTTTTTTTTTTTTTTTTTTTTTTTTTTTTTTTTTTTTTTTTTTCTTCCACATTCTGCCAGGTGCCGACTCAAGAGCCTCTGGTTTTGCAGTTGAGGGCTAATGCATTATTCATCCAGGTGTTGGTGCTGGACTGCAACCGCCACGGTATTTGGTCCCTGGGACCCAGATGGAGGTTTGGGTTTCTGGGATTGGGACGCTGAGGAATAGTGTTGAATTCGCATGAGCTTCTTTACTTGTGGGAAACGTAGATAGGTACATTATTGATTGCTATAGAATGGTCATAAAACATATCCCAAGTTCGTCGAATTGCCGGATCGTGTTATTGTCTTTGCTGTAGTCGGTTAGACGTTGACGGGCCTCAACTATTTGCAGGATGGGAAAGCATTGACTGGCACCAAACTTTTAAAATATACTTTTATCAGATGGCTTCGTGGAACCCTTCTTACCGCCACGTGGTTATGATATCCGGCACTTTCTGTACTAAAATAGAGGGAGCGGCCAGCGCTCAATGTCGACGTTGACCGAGAAGTGAGAAAGGTACTATGGATTCATATGTATTTTGATAGCTGCTGAGTATAACTTGTGCTATTGAGTATACAAATGCCTCTCCCGCATATTCACCGTGCGGAACCTGGTTCGTTTCCAAAATCTCCTGCACACTATGCTCTAGGCACTCTTCTTCTGAGTGCAATCTCACACTCCCTAGTCTTCACGAAGAACCCTTCTCGGAGCATAGTTTCGCCAACAGATACACGTTCCAAATGGTAAAGTTTAAACATCGTTGCCAGCGTCTTAAGGATCTCCATCCATGCAAAGCTACCAGAGCGTTAATCTAACTCCAACCAGTACATACTAGAAACACTCACTTTCGACCGATACATGCACGAGGCCCAATCGAAAACGGGACGAAAGACTCCAACAGCTTCGAGGCGCCGTCGTCAAGCCAGCGCTCGAAGCGGAATTGCTCCGGATCCTTGGCAGCGAAAGTAAGCATACCGATCAGCACACGCCAATGTCACCGAGGTCATGGATATACCTTAAAGGCCGTGGGGTTGTGGTGGATGTTAAAAGTTGGTACGCTCACCAAGGTCTATGGGGTTGTTAGTTCCCGTGCGTGTTATGCTGTAGAGGGGCGTTGTTCGAACGTACGCCCTCAGGCAAAAGCCTCCCTGCCACCACCTTCCCACCCTTAGGCGTAACCCGCTCAAGGCCAGTGGCACTCGTCGGCCGAAACCGCATAGTCTCCCGGACGATGGCAATCAGAACGGGAAGGCTCTCGACGGTCCGGAAGTCCGCCACCCAGTCCTCCGACATCTCGCCGGGGAAAGCGTCATCCAGCTCGTCTTGGAGACGCCGCTGTATCTGCTCAGAGCGGGACACGATATCGACGACATTGACCATGCTTGTACTGGTCGTGTCGCTGCCTCCGACGATGAATGAAATCGACTCGGCGATGATCTCTTTCTCACCGAGGGCCTCGCCTGTTTCGGGATCTTTGGCCGTGAAGAGAAAGCTGAGCAGGTCTTTTCGGGACTTGACTTGGTCACGTCGGTTGAAGTAGGCCTTTGTTCCAATTGCGGCGAGAGCTTGTGTGCCACGAAGTCCCTGCGACCAGAAGGGATCCAGTGGTAGTCGTTTGACCAAGGGTATCAGGGGTGGGGGAATGTGGCCGAGGGCATTGAGGACTTCACCGCGTGCATTAACTGCTTCTATGAGGTTCAAGTAGTCCTCCTCACGATCGAGGAAACCGAACGATTCACCAAACGCGAAATTACCTGGGCCGATGAGCGAGGCGTTGACTGAAGGGAAGGGAACAGAGAGCATACCAATGACGTCGAAAGCAAGAAAGTTTGCTGTGTAAAGGGTTAGCCCTGTTTCCCTAGATACACGCCAGACAAAGGTACGACAACTAACCATATACGTTAAAATCTAGTGTGATCCTCTCCGATGTCTGCAGTTGCTCATGGATAGACTTTATGAGTTTCTGCATATTCTTCGTCATATATGGCTCAAATTCCTGCAAGCTTTTTGCCGAAAACGCAGGGCTGACCATCTTCTTCTTGCGCTGATGGACTTGGGGGCTTCTAGTATTGAACAGAACTGGCTCGACCTGATGAAAGGGTAGAATACTCTCAACGTCAGCTTGGTATGGCAGTTGGGGGACGACGGGGCAAAACATATCTTGATAAAAGGGTCCCTTCAAGAACCCTGACTGGTGGCCGTAGAGTTGTTGCACGGCCGCTGGGTTCGCAATTGAGATATGGTTTGGTGCAATACGAACAAAGTCTCCGTATTGCTCATGTAAGTCGGAGACAGCCTGCGACCTCCGTCCCCGTCTGCATTGCAGGACTATCCATAGAGGAGAAACCCTAGCTAGCAGAGGACCGGGAAAGTCCCGTAAAGGTGAGAGTAAGAGACAGTATACAGTCCATGTTGCAACCTTCGGAGCTTGGGTGGTTAGAGAGTGCCTTCGAAGTCTCTGAGTAAGCCTGACGTACCGCACAAGATAGAATGATAGACACCGCAAGGGCCGGGCTTGTTGTCGAGGGCGAGATGTAATTCTCCATTGCTGATTGATTAATCATCCAATGTGGAGACCCATTATCTCTCGCACTGAATGCTCTGAAAATTATACCACAACTGTATCGATGGACCGGGGAGAGACCGGAAAGCTTTGTGGTGGCGACAAGCAACTGGATACTAGGCCCTGGCTGTTCGGCCCGGGGCATCCCCGGGCTAATCGACTCGACAGGAGTAAAGAAGATCCTTAGATACGTTGGACTTTGATTACCACACAGCCTTGACATCTGCCTTGTACATAGTGCCTCCACCTAGTATAAGTACAAAGAAATATTTAAATATCCATAAATTTAATTCAAAAGCTTAATGTATGTCAATTCCATGGGACTGTTGCTTGCATTCACGACCAAGAAAACGGAGGAAGTGTCTCATCGAGAGCAAAAGTCATGTTTTCAGCGTTCAGATATTCCGGCCATTCGACAACATCCTCCACCCTTTCAGTCAGATCTGTATTGGGAGTAATATCTGTGAATAGATCCTCTATGTCGTGGATCATCTTCTCATGATCCTTGGACGCTGCATTGCCCAGTCGAGCCATTTCCCCAAGTAAGCTCCTGACTGGACTGTACAAAGCACTGGTCCGGGCACCAGCAAAAGCATTGGGCCGCTTCTCCATCAAGCAGCCGGAGATCACATGTACGGTGAGGCTGGAAAATATGTGTAGGGACTCCCAGAATCCGAATTTCGCTGTGAAGATATTAGCACACCGAAATAAGTTCCAAAGTGAATATCTGAGACAACTGACGATGAGACGAAGAAACATACCAATTTTATGACATTTTAACAGGGCAAATAGAATTGCTGTGCTATGCGTTGCAGCTTGCAAGCACTGTGTATTGAGGCTGACGACATCATCGCAAGTCATGAAATCTTCTTGTCCATGGACGAGAGTATGGAGTTGTTTCAACAAAAACGGGCGAAGGAGAAGGATGAAACACTAATCCATCAGTATCCCATTGTCGATCTGGAATCGCTCTTCTTACCTGATTATAGCGAAGTAGCAGGGATGCGACGGTCCGCATCGGCGGGAAAGCCAAGGTTTTATCCAAGAAGCCTCCCTCTTCAGTAAACTCCAAACGTGGCGAGAACTCCAGGCTCCAACGATTCAAAGCTTGTAGGCATGGCCCAATAAGTGCTTGTGCTTCGACGGCATTTCCGAAACGGAGTTCAGAAACCGTCCTGATAATTTGGTATTTGATACGACAAAGCTTAACTTGTGCGGTAAGATACTGAGGATCTGAGAATTCCTCGGCGTCCTCCATGGATAACTGAGAACTATCCGGAAATCCGATGCTGTCCTCCTTAAATACACAGGCGGGCTCCAAGGATAGCTCTATGCAAGTTGTTACATCCATGCAAATCGTCGTCCACCATACTCGTTTGCGATGTTCTCGCTCCAATGGACTCATTGCTGGCTGCGGCTTTGAAAGCCCGAGGAGCTTGGCCAACCGGAGAGCCGTCCCAGCGTATGTATAAGCTGTTTTTCGTCGATTGAGAGAGTAGCAGTAAAATGTCTATCTGAAATCAGATTCAATGCGACTATACCCACTTTTCAGCATCATACTTACAATGAGGTTGAGGGCCTCAACCTGCTCTACTGTGGGTTCCTCGTAAGATGGTGGCAGAAGGAGCAATGCTTGCTTAAAGAGTTCAATCCCCGGCGGATTTACTCGTTCAGAGTCTATTGTATCAGCACTATTGGCGGAGAGCCCGGCTCTGCTGTCAACCAGGAATGCTGGAGAAACGATGTCGTTGTATGACTCTCCCAAGGCCAGGACTACAGAAACACAGCAAAGCCATGTTTTTTCTATTTGATATGACCGTGACGGATCGTACAGATTGTCTATTCGAGTGCGAAAGCGCTTCTTTTGATACCAGTGATAATCACATCCCATAAATGACTCGAACTGGCCCAGAAGATAGAGAGCGTAAGAGTAGGGTGGAAACTTGACGAGCACCTTAGATTCTGTGGATGTTAGGAAGGTCGAAGGTGACAGTCGCGACTCTACATACGGTTATTGTCATATTCCAGAGGAATGTATGTGTAGTTCGATGCCGTGGATTGGGCGTTGAGCTCGCTTACGCCAGGGGTCGATGTCGTGGGAAAAGGGGGTACCCCGGCTATCTCTTGGATAGGGTTGGAGTACACACCTTTGAGCTTGCGTACAAAATGTTCGGTTGTGGAGTTTTCAACTAATCGCTCCGGCAGTATCTGTTCTTGCGACCCATCGCTGAATGGGGTTGTGGGCTGGTAGCTGGTGTGAGTCACGGCCAGAGCGCCATCACGACTAGGTTGCCGTAGCCGTATGATTTCGCTCTCTAGCCGGCGTAAATAGGCCTCAGAGACAGTTGTGACTCGCTCCTGGGACGGGAAAACGCATGACTTCCGGCTCGAAACGCACTTTACACATGGCTGTTCTGATCCTCAATCGGTCAGAGTGATGATTACGAATCGCAGAAACCATGCTTACCGCCACTACATTTCACTTTCTGGCTGCGACAGTAAAAGCAGGCACGGGCAGACCTTCCTTTGAATCGAGGCATATCTCAAGTTTTGCGCCAAAAGGGGTTGGAAAAAGAACAGAGAAGTCTTCCCCGACTCCCGCAATAAGGTTGAGGTGGCAATTAAGTTCAATTTACTTTCTAACCGAAGCTGGATAAAAGAATCTTAGCTTAGAATATTCACTCCCCTACAATAGAACCTGAGAATTATGACATATTGTGAATCACACAGCGCTTGTTCTAGACGGGCTCGAGACTTAGTGATTATTATCAGTCGAACTTTTCTTGTCTCTTCATACCCTTTGTCGCTTCGCTAAACGTCGCATGAGCATGTTAAGCACCCCGCAGTTTTCGGAGACTACGGCTAATTACTCCCTTAGTATCACCAAATGTTTAATATCGCTGTGTCTCCTGGGACGGCGCACAGTCTGTCCAACATCGGCCACTACGGCGATAGGGGCAAAATGTCAACCCTATCCCCCTTCTGAGAGTGTATCATTTTGTTTATCGCCTCCGATATGAACAGACGCAGCCGTAGCGGCCGAACGCGGGAATTAACAATCGGTCTGAACCTTAACCAATGATGCGGGGAAACCCTATCTAAGATGCCTATAGCTTTGGCCAAGGGCAAATACTGAAGCCGAGCCAAAGGGTGCTTCCTAGATATTGGACACCAGAGGGGCAGATGACGCCTTTCTTTGAGATAGTAGAAAAGGTATTTTAATGTGCAGCATGCTTCTCGCCATTCGGAGCGTTAATCAATCTTGTTTTGAGTACTTTTCAAAATGGCCGATGTTAAGAAGGAGAACCCCGAAGTCCCCGAGATGACCCCAGAGGACAAACTTGAACAGGGCTCAACACTTTCAATTCGGTTGCCTCCTACGCTTCAGGGCACAACAGATGATGAGAGAATAGCGGTGGAAAAGGCCTTGGTCAGAAAGCTTGACATCCGGCTCATGCCAATGCTGGTCTTGATATATATCATGAACTATTTAGACAGGTGCTTTTCATATAGCCTTCATTGATGGGGTGCTAGTGCACTAATAGTACTGCCAGAAATGCGATCGCAGCAGCCAAGTTAAGTGGCATCACAAAGGAGCTCAACCTGACATCCGTTCAATTTCAGGTATTTAAATCGTTCATAAGGTTAATATGGGTTTCATGACTAAATTGCTTAAGACTTGCGTTAGCATTCTCTTTGTCGGGTATGTTCGAAATGTTTGGAGAAGCAAACCCCCGTACTGATGACCGCAGTTATATTCTCATGCAAGTACCATCAAACCTATTCTTGAACAAAATCGGAAAGCCTGCACTTTATCTTCCAACGTGTATGGTAGTATGGGTGAGTTTAAGACACAAAGATTCATTTAAATCCACATGTCTCATGATCATTCAATTAAGGGAATTTTATGCGGGGTCACTGGTGCAGTTCACAATTATGGTGGCCTTCTGGCATGCCGGTAAAGCACCGCTCGGACAATTGTTATCCATGGTGGGCTAACATAGCCCTTCAGATTTATCCTTGGTTTCGTTGAAGCGGCATACTTTGTCAGTCCTATGCTCTCAGACTGTGCTTATGCGGATGTCAGCTAACATCGTGCTAGCCAGGGTGCATGGCAACATTGAGTGCTTGGTATACTCGGGAAGAACTTTCCTTGCGTACTGCCATTCTCTACTGTGGGTCTCTTCTCTCCGGTGCATTCTCCGGTCTTATTGCTGCCGGTATTAATGACGGCATGGATGGGTGAGTTGAAGTCCCCACATTCAACGCCACTGCTGCAGACTAACAATAAACTAGAGTGAAAGGGCTCCTCGCATGGAGATGGATATTCATCATCGAGGTACGTGTTTCTGCGAGAGTCCTTCTACCGTTTCCGGCCAGCATCTGATCCTCCACCGTTATAGGGATCAATCACAGTGGTCATTGCTCTGGCCGCTTACTTTGTTTTACCAAACTTCCCCCATAATACAAAAGGCCTGTCCCAGCAAGAGAAGGAGCTCGCAATTTGGCGGCTAGCAAGAGATATTGGACAGGAAGATTGGGATTGCGAGGAGGATCTAAGCTTGCTCAAGGGTTTTAAAAACTGTATGGTTGATTGGAAGACCTGGCTTCTCGTGATTCTCAACTTCGGCGCTGTTTCTAGCGGCACAATCAACAGCTTCTTTCCCACGGTAGTCGAGAGCTTGGGTAAAGGTCGGATCCATACACTCCTACTAACAGTACCGCCATATATACTGTCTTGCATTGTCGCTATGGCTGTTTCCCGAAATGCGGACCGAACAGGAGAGCGATATCTCCATTTCTCCGTACCACTGTGGATTTCTATTTCTGGATTCATCATCTCAGCAGCTACGACCAACCTCGGTGCCAGATACTTTGCGATGATGATCATGCTGCCAGGTGTTTATACGGCGTTTATCATTGGTATCTCCTGGGTCGCAAATACGATTCCAAAACCATCATCAAAAAGGGCTGCTGCACTCGCATTTGCAAATGCGGTTGCAAATTGTTCATCTATATATACCCCCTATCTCTATCCGGACAGTGATGCCCCTCGTTTTATTCTTGCTATGAGCGTGAACGCAGGCACTTCATTTCTTTCGATAGTCACCGCCACTATTTTCCGACTCCTTCTACAGAGAATCAATAAACAACTGGACAGAAGAGATGCCGAAGAGGGGACCGTTGGAGGCTTCCGCTACCTCGTATAATGTTGCTAGCAAGAGGGTGTGAAATATTTTCTAGGATACATGGTTATTCCAGTACATAGCTATACATCTTAGAATGTACTATCAACTAGTAACACAATATTGCTCAATCGATTGAAAGCATTTCTATCTAAGAGGAACCTAAAAGTAGATAGTATATGGAAACATGAGAAAGTGATTCATTTAGTCAGCCCACTTTCTACCACTGATCTTTATGTTTTTAACCATGGTTATGACTCAGGAATCCGTTTCACTATAACTCTACGACGAAAGTAGAGCACCACATGGTGTACACCGAGCCATAGTGATCATGGAGACTCATTCCATAATCTAGGCTCCGGATGCATAATTTCATTTTGTTCAAAATCCATATGATCTGGCGAATATAGATGTCATCCATTTTATACCAAACCTAGATTGCGACGAGACCTTGATACAACAACCACTTTGAAGCTCACACTGATTTGAATTCATTTGCAATGTAAAACACATTCTCATTAGTCCATATAGTCTAGTCTGATCTAGATCCGTCTTCATCCAAGATTATCTGTCTCCGTGTCCTCGCAATTAACCAGTGGAAGCCTTCGCACGTCCACTCCATCTTGAAACCAGCGTCCCACTAGATATTTCAGAGTCGGTAACACTGCTGATATCATTTCTTCCTCTGCGTTGAAACGTTATACTGATGGACTGAGAGTTCAATAGCCGACATGATCTCATCTTCTGTGAGTAACCCTTTCTCGACCACGACATCCAGGAAAGGTCTTCTTTCTAGGAGAGCCGCGCAGACGATGGTCGAAGTCTGCGCATAGCCGAGAGTCGGCACCAGAGCAGTAGCCAACGCGCTAGACGCACGCAAATGCTTACGCGAGACGTCTTCATTTGCAGTTAAGCCTTCGATGCACCTACGACTGAAGATTCCGGCAGCGCCAGCGAGCAAACGGATGCTGTCCAGGAGACGGTCACACACAAGCAACTCAAAGTGATTGATTTCGAGCATGCCTTGCTGGCATGCCATTGCAACCGCGGTATCGTTACCGGCGATGGCAAACGCAGCTTGGCAGACCGCGATGGGGATGACTGGGTTGACTTTTCCGGGCATGATTGAGGAGCCGGCCTGGACGGAAGGTAGAGTGACCTCGTTAATGCCACCGCTAGGACCAGAGGATAGGATGATAAGGTCGTTGGCGATTTTCCATAAAGTGTTGGCGGTGTTTCGCAACTCCCCGGAAAGACGGGCACAAGCGTCCATGTTTTGCATACCGTCAAATGCGTTGTTACTCGGCTGGATCTCTGTGTCGAATAAGAGGGACATGTGCCGGAATACAGCAGCTTTGTACCCAGTCGAGGACCCGAATCCTGTCCCTATGGCTGTTCCTCCTAGGGGAACTGTCAGGAATTGCCTGCGGATTGTGTCAAGTTGGTCTGTGTGTCGCCGGACAGCCGCCTCGTAGCCTCCAAATGCTTGGCCGAGAGTCATCGGCTGCGCATCTTGGAGACAGGTCCTCCCGAGACGAAGAAGCGAGCTATACTCCTCACGCTTCGTCGAGAATGCGTCAGCTAGCTGTCGGAGGGTGCGCAAAGCTTCTGCCATTGCATGATAGACGGCCAGCTTCATGGCAGTCGGGACCACATCGTTAGTGGACTGCCCCAAGTTGACATGATCATTCGGGTGGATAAAGCTGTAATCAGAGAGCGCTCGACCAGAGCGCTTTGCCGCAATATTCGCAATCACCTCGTTCATATTCATATTTGTTGAGGTGCCGCCCGAGCCCTCCAGCATATCGACAACAAGATGTGCATTGTGTTTGCCGAGTTTGATTTCCTCACAAGCCGCATAAATCGCATCTGCCTGCTCTGCTGTCAGGTCACCTATTTCGCCGTTTGCACGGGCTGCCGCTTGCTTTACTGTGGCAAACGCATAGATGAACTCCGGCCATGTTGTGATAGTTCGACCGGAGAGCGTGAAATTCTCAAGCGACCGATAGGTGTTGATGCCGTAGAGCACCTCAGTTGGCAGCTCGACTTGGCCGAGACTATCTTTCTCGACTCTTGCATTTGTGATGTGCATTGTCACAACTATACAACAAGAACCAACCACGATATAAATCTGATAATTTCCTTGCTACTTGTCGGGGGAAGTAGGTATACTGGCCTTTCTAGATCGACACGCCACAATGCAATAGAGCAGGAGTTCAGGATCCAGGGCCAGACGAAGATATTCAAGGAGGTTTCCAGAGGTCTCAAGCTCTTATCCGCTATGAGCTTTAAATAGGTATCAGCTCGCCGAGTAAGTGATGACAAACGAGTTAACCAGTGAAAAGGGAGTCTATAGTGTCACTGCGATGTTAAAAGATTGAATAAGGCGGATGTTTCAGAAGCAATCAAGGCGTAAATTGTACTAGATATACACGGAGAATCGGGCTGTCTCGGCTCAAGCCTCTATAAAGGTCCGTATGTAGGTGTGGGGGTTTGACAAGAAATACTATGGCCGAGTCCATCTTCAGGTATGTACCTTCCAATCCACAATGGGATCATAATTGCAAAGGACTTTTCATCTGTAGATGGAAACTCTCTAGGTGGATGCAGTCGACCATTCTGTTTGGTGTCGTACTTGATGAACATCGGCCGCTACGGCCTATGGGGACAATATCATTGGCTACAGCCCTCCGTAGCGGCCGAATGAACTGTGCCCTACAAAGGTTCGATGGAGCCTGTGAGTCACGTGTGTATCAGCTGCCCTAAGTGGAGTTTATACTAAGAGCTATATTCTAATGTGACCGCCATCAAGCCTATAGAACATCGCACTTACTTTACTTATATAGCAGACTTGATTCTATCATGGAAGCAGTATATGGAAGTTGTCACTATATTGAATCATAATTTGTGCGTTAGATTTAGCCCAAACTGATAGGAAGCAGGTGTAGTATCCAGAGGAAACATGGTCATTTCACACCAGCCTCCTCGAGAATTTAAATCCGCTAAGTAGAAATTCAGAGCCTGTAGTAGCTTCACCAAATGTCATTGCCCATATTAGTAGACTTCAGCACCACTGAGAGGTGCGAGTCCATCGCTGGAGGCCTGATCGATTCGACTCATGCAGCAGTTTCTGCTGGAATAGTCGACCAATAGGTTGACCAGGGCTTCAGACTCCACAGGACTGACACTCAGACACAGTTAAGTATTTACCACGGGGCGCGAAAAAAGCCAGGACGTGAACAGTTCAAGTGGAGCTTCTTCTTTTCTCTCGAAGCTATAAAGCTTCGACATCCGAACTATTAGCCGCGTCTGGTCCATGGAAGCACAGAGTATCCTTGCATGCTGCGGGCCCACAAAGGAAAAGAGAAGAAGCGGAAACTTCTGCTCGTTTGGGAAGGCTGGACTCTTCCAGCAAGCTGCCTCAAGCTCTTCTCTTCGCATATCATGTATATTCTCCATCTCCTCCTCACTCTCTGCTTTTGGCTGGTTGGCACGGCCTCTCATAACAGTAAGAATTACGGCAAGCTCTCCATATAGAATGAAGTTATCCCTGGCATTCACCGGCTGGGAAGCCCCCACGGCAATATGGGGTAGTGATGAGGCATTTTGCTTCTCATATTCAATGAAAAACCAGATGTCCCAGTGACCTCCAATGGGTGGACACCATCCAATTCTTGGGCAGCAACGCAAGAAAGGATTAGGGAACCTAGAAATTGCAATGCATGAATAATTGAACCTCCAAAGCCAATCATCAGACAGAAAATCAAAATGCATCGTACTTACGTTACGCGGTGTACTCCGCAGAAATCCAATAAGTTTGTATGCCGGCGCGGAAGCCTTCGACTAGCAAGAGCCCACGTATGGAAGGACTGGACCGTACCACGAGAACAGATTTCAGCGGACCACCACCCTTCATCCTCGGTGTCACTCCTATCTTCCGGTGGGATGTAATCAGTGAATGGAATATCGTTTTCGGGACGGTAGGTGTGTGTTATTGAAAGAGGCAATGGGGTAAACGGGACCGATGTTACTGAAGGAGAATCGACAGGGCTCGTTTCGATTTCCCAAGGAACTAGAGTAATTCCAAAATCTGAAAGAAATGATGCTTCAATATCTCCTTCTGAACCGGGCTCACTTGAGACGAAGGGCTTCTCTTTTTCTCCAGTAACGACCTCGTATAGCGATCTCACTTTCTCGCGTGTCACATTTTCCACCATTATGAAAGAGGCTAAGCAAGAAAGAATACTTGAGGATTGAAGAAGTAAGTAGTTGGAGTCTTGCGGTCGGCTGTCAGTTGCCGGGGGTGGTGAGTGGTTGGATGATGGATGGTGAACGGGTAAATGGGGCGAAGGAAAAGAAAAGAGGAACAGAAAGCAAGGCCACAATCATGTGATAGGGGTCACAATGACGACAAATCTCTCAACCTCTTTAGCCATCATGATGTTAAGACGGGAATTCTATCACAACCAAAGTATTAACTTTTCAGGAAGCCATTACTGAGATAGCCAATGATGGTGAAGTATCAATCATACAATTGTGTCTTTAATTACATTTGCTAGGGGTATGTATAGTATTTATCTAATACATTGCACAAATCCAGAATCAAGGCATGCATACATAATCTACTCTAAGAAGGAGCTCGTCTTAGCTTCACCATAGGCTATTCGCCATAGGCTACTAGACTCCAGCACCACGGTGAGGTGCGAGCTCGTCGCTGGAGGCCTGATCGATACGATACAGGTACCAGTTTCCGCGGGATTTTGAAGGTCCTTGAGGAGGCCTATTTCTCTATTGAAGGTGGGACGTTAGCCAATGAATGTCAAATAGTTTTGTTTTGAGAAGACCTACCGCCGGAATCCAGACGGAGAGATCGGACGGATGCTTCCACTCCATCCAGCCTGCGAAAGACATTAGCATGTCAAAATATGAGCATGATATCATATTGATAATACGTACGCGTCAGTTCCGGGAACAGCGCCAGAAGCACTGCTGTCCGGCTGACTCTCGCCGGTTGGGGCGGCCGTGCCCGTCTCTGTGTCCATCTGTGTGTCTTCAGCGGAATTATGCTGCCGCTGCTCCTCCCTCCGAGCTCGCCAGGCCTGTGCCCGAGCACGGGAACGTCTCTGCCGGTTGGTTAGCTCTCCCTCGACCCGGTTTCCAGCCGAAGTATTGTTTCCATCGGCGGCCGCGGGCAGAGGGCGGATGCTAGAGCCACCAGGAGTGGGCGTAATCGCACCACCACCACGACGACGATTACGTCGACGCGCAGGAGACGAAGAACCGCGGGGGTTGACAGCGGCGGAAGAGGAGGAAGGGGGAGCGGACAGAATATCTGCCATGAGATTGCTCTGTGTTCAACGTTAGCCTCATTCAAGTGATAAATCGTGTTTCATGTTCTTTCTTACCTGGGTCGTCCGGAGTTGCTCAACGGCAGCCCACATTCGCTGACCAAGTTGAACCACTGGGCAAGCTTTTCCCGGATGATGGGTACCACATCCGTGTTTGCAAACCCAGGGCACCCTTTGGTCAGCCTTGTTATAGTCAGTACATTCCATTCAAGATAGCCTTAGCTGTGGGGCATACTATGCGGTCAGTAGGGGGCTTCTTGCCATCTCGGTCACGCCGACCACCGCGGTTGGGGTCTTCACCCGCTCCAGCGGCTGCTGCAGTGACCGGGGCGTCAGCCCATCTGCTATGCTGGAGGCCAGACATAGCAAAAAAAAAAAAAGGAAGGGGGGGGCGGGAGGCTATTCAAATGAGCTTGTTGTTGCTGGAGAGCGATATCGTCTTGGTTCCTAGGCAGGGCCAATATGAGATGGAAGCAAGTTGTGGTGAGAAGAAGAGAGAAAATAGAAAATGAAGAGAGAAGACTGGGAGCCTTATAACACATCCAAGCAACAGGGTCGCCTAGGTTACAAAAGCAAAGTTCTACAACTACATTATTCACTGGTCTTCGCCTCCCCAGCCATCGTTTTGAGTCTAGGATTGAATTTCTCTCCTTTCCGAGTTCACTTCCTTCCTTACCTGACATCCTGAATTTGAATGCTCTTGTCCTCCGGATGAATCTCTCCGATCCCTTCAATGTGTTTGTATAGTTATACATAGATAGGAGACAGTTCATATTGGCTTGGGCAGAAGCAGCAATGATTTTGAACCAACTTTCAAGATCAGCGCGCCAATCACAAGCGAATCTCTTTCGCTCAAAGTATACTCGACATGATAACAAAGTCGTATAGTGATTGTCGTAGAAGATTGAGGTCTCTAAATAAACATCTGTTCGTCCTGTGTATGTACCTACAAAAGAGAGACTAACACAAAATGCATTCATTCACTTTGTTTGGGATGGGAGATGTGCAGGCCTCCTCTTCTCTTGTTCTTCGCTCCTCCTGTTCTTCGCTCATCTTGTTCTTCGCTTCTCGTCCTACCAGGCATAACTGTATCCCTCATCTCATCTTAATCTTTGATAACATTCCTCTTGATCACGCCAGCTTACACTATCAGAATGGTGAATAACGCATTACCCGAGACGGAAAGGGAGTGGAAGGAAGCCGCTCGGAAGTACAAGGTAAAGAATCAAAACCTGTGTATGAACTTGAAATTGCATTCCGCGTCTAGAGTCAGCTATAAGCAGTTTCTACTCTTCAGGACCATCCTGCCGTCCATTG
Source organism: Aspergillus pseudonomiae (assembly GCF_009193645.1). Classification (NCBI taxonomy): domain Eukaryota; kingdom Fungi; phylum Ascomycota; class Eurotiomycetes; order Eurotiales; family Aspergillaceae; genus Aspergillus; species Aspergillus pseudonomiae. The sequence continues at coordinate 78,154 of NW_022476051.1, read as the reverse complement.
TTCCCCCACAGCAGCTCAATAACCAGACCCTTGGCATTGCACCTCTGATTGGGCAAGCCAAGCAACTCCTGAGTGATGTGGCATTCCAGGATTATATCTTAGATGTCTCCACCAGGCAGATTCAGGGGACTTGGAGTGCAGCTTGGGGAGGAAACGACAGACTGTTCAGGGTTCCAGCTATCCAGCAACAGCAAGTAATTCGGGACGAGCTTCGGGACGAACGTTGTGAAGCCAGTGTTAACACTTCCATCGTTTCCTTTTTGCAAGCTATTGCGGAGCTGGTTCCTCAGTCTGGACGCCAATGGACGGCTGATAGAATCAAGCTTATAGCAGACTTTAGCACGCGACGACGCAACAGACAGTTCGTTGCATATACCGATGGCCAGCTGGAGGATACCGCTAGTCGTCGGCCTTTGGCACTCATTGAGTGTAAGCGATCGCGGCGGGATGATCATTCCCCAGATGTTGATATGCAGGAGGTGGCACAGATGGTGGCATGGGTGAAGCAGCACCCGGGCGTCCCAGGAAACGATAAGCGAGTTCTTGTGTCGCAGGATGGAACGGATATTTATATCTCGGTCCTCCAGTACGACCCAGGATGGTTCCGCTATCTCCAGGGAGGCCGCGGGAGTATCGTGCATGCTGGATTTGCCTACATGCACAGATACGGCCCTTGGAATATCTGGGTAGCACAACAAATGGAGCATTTTGCCCAAGTTATCCTCGCCCTGCTATTTCTGTAGCCCTCTTGAAGACCCATGTTTGTCCCATCGCGTGGAGATCTTTGAGAAACAAACCTCTTATTGCTCAAATTCCCGCTGATTTATAATCCGGGTGCCTGTATCGCATCGATCAGGCCTCCAGCGACGAGCTCGCACCTCACCGTGGTGCTGGAGTCTAGTAGCCTATGGCGAATAGCCTATGGTGAAGCTAAGACGAGCTCTATATGCCGATATGGCTTTTGTGTACCCGCAGTTCCTGCGAGAAGGCAAACTTTCGTTGTATGATACCAATGCCCCTTGGTATTGAATTATCGTTTGTTGATATACCATATCACATTATGTATGGAGAATATGCCAATGCCAATGTATGTACCTGCATCTCTTATGAAGTAGAACTTATAGACCTCTTGTATGATATAACCCCTATGTTCCATTAAGGTATCCAAATTAATGGTCCCACAGTGTTCCTTTTCTAATGTAATTTATATTGGCTCTCACCAAGTGTCCAGCTTTAGCCATGTGGTAATGTGGTATGGAGATATATGGTCAAGAGAAATATACCATTCGAGATTCAGGCTGCTCTGTGATACAACAGGTCAACAATACGCAATAGAATCAGATTACTTCAGTATTAAAAAATCATACTCGTCTAGATTAATTAACTAATCAAGTATTAACATATTTTCCCTTGCCATATTTTACAAGCTTTCATATGCGATAAATTTATAGTTTAATCATATAATGCTTTGGTGACAAAACAATATATCATGTTTAGATATTTAGGTTTATGGGGAGCGCTTACGGTGCTAACCTCTTTCTCGCTTGGGTGTACTCCGTATGATAGTTGGCACTACCAAACTCATGTTGTTGTATATATTTGTTTCGCCCGCGCTGTCTATATAAGACATTCAGTTTAGGGGCGTGGGAGAAACCATTTTATCTTTTTGAAAAACACACGTTACATAAATAGCTATTTCAACTAATCCTAGTATATCAGCTCTTTTTCAGAATGACCAGACCCTATACAAACCCCTTTAGTGTTTTCGTTCAACTAGTAAGTAAAGCCACTTACCGCTGCCAATCTTGGAGCAGACATTATTTCTTATGTTTCAATAACTTTCACGTCAACGATAGCCTTCAATTTGCCCACTTTTGTTGCCTGTTAACGGTCACCCATGAAGGCAAGGGGGTAAAACTCCGTGTATAAGAATAGTAACGGTATTGAGATTACGACTTTCACATACAGCCCCTTACCTAGGATCGACACGTGACCTGTTATCGATAGCGCATCATTAGCGTCAGAGCGATCGCGACTGCGTACGGACAAGTCGGCGCGATGGAGCAATGGGGAAATGGACTCAACGCGTACCATTTCCGAACTGAAATCCTCCTTCATCCGGGCGCAGGTGCGTATCCTGTCTGAAAGCCTCGAGGCTCCCGAGGATTGGAGAAGCTATGCCACCGCCTCGGAGGAGGATGACCTGAGCGATAAGGTGGTCGGAGATGTCCTACAAAAATGTATGGTTCGTGGAATAGCTGCTTGGCTACGGTTGTGGTCCTATGCTATTGACTGCACTGGGGGCTCTACACCACTCCAGCCGTCTTTGTTCCTCGCTGACTGGGATGTAGTAAACAGCGCATTGAAGCAGCATAATCGCATTGTGTACTCCTCCCAAGCGATCCAACATGTCGCACAGCAAGTCGCCAGCCTCTACTGGACGTCCGTGAACGACGCGATACGCGACCAAAACTCATTCGAGAGAGGTATTGAGAAGACGGTCGATTTGTCCAACCACTTGTGCGTCGCAACTCTCTTGAACTCCATTCCTCCCGACCGTAGGAGTCATTCGACTAACGCGTATCAGAAACCTTACGCAGCTCCCTGTGGAACTCGAGGACCAGTCCGCAAGCGAGGAGGAACGTCTCAGGTTGGGTTACAATGTGGTAATTTGGGTTTCATCTGGCTGACAGGAGGCGGTTACAGGTATCAGGAGTTACGAGAACGCTTGGTCACTCTTGATGACCAGCGACAGCAGCGACGACGGCGTCTGGAACAATTGCGCCGGTTACAGCGTCTTTTGGAACCATTTCAGGAACCGCAGCAGAATATTCAGCCGAACCTTATTACTCGGGATGGCGAACTAGTGCAGGAATTGGAGAAGATGAGGATGCTCGTTGCACGGGTAGGAGGTCGCATCCAACATAGCAAGAAGCGCGGTAATAGCCAGGAGGATCCGACTTCGTATCAGCTGGACTCGGACCAAAAGCTGGAAGCCCTCCTTGATATGAATGGGTGAGGGATGTGATTGAACATTGATAAAACAAAGACGAGAAAGAGGGAAGAGGGAAAAGAGAAAATAAAAATAAAAATAAGAAATAAGAAAACAAACGAAGGAACAACGACGAACAATGTCATAATAATAAAAGAGAGGAAGAAGATGAATGAAATGTACAGGGCAAAAGCCGTCGGGGCCGTAATGATGACTCTATATTTATGTAGATGGAAATGTAAATATATATGGAATGCCGACATAACCAGTAGATCTCAATCTTACTCGGTAGTAAGTTTTCTCATCCTCCAAATGAGAAAGCGCGATCCTAAATTTAACAAGGCCCATTGCTTTCTTCAGCAGTGCAAGGGATGGAAGGCCATTGTACGAAAATCACTGCAGCTGCACCACTCACAGAAGGTGCCAGTGAAGGTCAAACACAGAGAGGAAAAGCAAAGGGACTCCCTACCTGCTCGGCTGCACTGTCTTCCACTATTTTTGTTTATATTCACTACCACCAACACATTCACATAGGTACGGCCAACCGTCATTCCTCCCTTGTTGTTGGGATTTGGTTGGATCATCATCATCTCTAGATTCCGTGGGATCACCACGCAGCATAGCAGAATGCTGACCGCCTTGGATGGAGATCCGGAAGATCGGAGCTCAGCTTCCGAAGGTCCGGTGCTTGACCATTTCAGTGATAGCAGTACTGCTGAAGGTGATCCTGCTGAACATGCTGAACAAACTACCACGACTCCCACTTCCACCCGTACAGTACGATTTCTCCTTCCCGTCTCTTCGACCCACTCTCCTGCTACCGTTACTGAGGCCGTTGTTGCCCCTGACCAGCCTATCATCATCGCCGAAACTACCCCGGAGACTCCCGCTAGGCGACCTTTCGTGCCTGGCCACCGTCGGCGTTCCACTCGCGTAAATCGTCTGGACTTGGAGCGCTTCCGGAGGGACGTCTTAGGCATCGACACTCCTGGCTTTGGATTCGACGACGATTCTTCCTTGCCCGCGGTTGACCCCTCTGTTGACCCTCAGTTGGAGAGTCTAAACCGTGACTTCGAAGCTGTCGCTCGGTCCATGAATAGTGGCAGTACCCCCGACTCTGGTTCCTTCTTGAGCGGCGTCGATAACGCGGGTAACCAATCCACTATGACCAACGTACCTCGTCAGTCAATGTCTCCTGCCATGTCTCACACTCCTGGTCAGGTCAATGGTGCTGGAATCGCTGGTATGAACGCGGGGGTTCCTCTGAATGCTGGTCACCAAATGGATCTCCATCACCTGTACGACATGGTCCTGGAACTGAGCGAGGTTTTGAAGAACAATCGCCAGATGACACAGAGCATCGTCTCCAGCGCTGAGGAGGTCATGGTATGTCTAGCGCGAACCTTGGTCACATTGCACTTTTCGTGGCATCCAGCTAACGATTATCTAGCGACGCTCTGCTTCGGAAGGCACCTCCCCAAGCTTGCAGCAAGTTAATGGCGAGATCTCTGGTAAGAATCTTGAGTCTCCACCTCCATACTTGCACATTTCAGCTACTAACGAAGCCCACAGCTGCCCGTATAACCGAACTGGAGCGCGCTCTGGCCAGAGAAAAGCGCCTGAATGAGGTCTTGCGAAACGAACAGGTGGAAAACACAAAACTCATCGGGGATTACGAACAGGCAGTCGGTACAATGGTCGAACAGATCCGTAACTACTGCCAGAACAACAACTTGCAGTATCTGGCGCAGAAACGGCACTACAACAATCTTCTCCAAAACGAACGGGATGCGCATCTGCAGAGCCGCCTGGAGCGTGATCACTGGCATAACCAAACCATGAAATGTGCAGAGATGATTCGTACTGCCTATCGTATTCGATGTGAAGAAGAGAATGTGCCAATCCGCGTCGTGGCTGGGCTCCAAAACGAAGTCCGAGCCTACCGCAACGCTCTTGGTATGGAGCCGGAGAGACCAGAGGAGGAGTACGGATGGGAGATCCTGAAGGATGTGCCCGGAGGTCCTGCCCCTGGGGAGTAGCTGACTACCCAGTCAGTTATGTTCCGGTTTCTACTTAACGAGCTACGACAGTTTCCTTTCCATATCCTTTTGTTCTCTTGACAGGGCGTTTTGGAGCGGCTCTTGGGCGGCGACGGAATTTCCTGGTGCTGATACCCTTCATATCCTTCTTACTCGTTCCTGTATCATAGCATTTGGAGCATGTGCCGGCAAGGATACGGAGTCTGGATAGTGAATTTCTTGGGGGAATCCGGATTTGCTGGTCATTGTCTGGAAATCTTTGGAAAATATCTAGCTACGAATCTTCTGCGTCAGGCGTTGGCTTAATTAATCCCAGCTCTAGCAGCGGTTGACCTGGTCCCGCCGATGGAAATAGCATTTAGCAAGCATTAATCTCGTGGTGTGCATCGTAAAGATTCATGTTCCTTCTTTCAATCCGTATAGAAAACCTCCTCCAACGGCTTCCACCACGAAGGTCCCTCCGCACTGCCCACAGCCCCAGGAGTCGGACTCTCTTGCATGCCATCCGTCATCGCCCACCACTCCCTCACCTTAGGATTGGCCTTCATCTTCTCCATATCACCCTCGAAATCATCCCCGACATATTTAAACGTCGCAAACAAAGTCCGATCATTATCAAAGAAGATCGAATCTACTCAAGCATACACATTAGCCACAATCCCCACTTCCCAAAACCGGGGTCAACTGCATACAATCCCGAATATTACACTCCTTAATCTGCTGCAGCACCTCGGGCCACACATTCGCGTGACATTCTTTGTAGGCTGCCAGGGCAGACGGCTTCAGGTGGACTATCTGGGCGATTCGTCGGACGGGCATTTTTTTTGTTTTATCCGTGGGGGCGTAGCTGTTGGAACTCGCAGTGTTTAGCTTATAGTCGGGGACTGGAAGGTGGTCTGGTTTGTGGGGTTTTAGTTTGGGTCGGTATTGTAGGTAATAGTGGAAGAAGAAGTGACATACCTGGCTATGGTTCTATTGCGTAGTAGTATTAGTGTAGTTGGATTGTAGTGTTTCAATGTATCCAAGTGAGGATGGAAGAAGCCGTTATTATAAGCTCGAGAAAAGAGGGCCCTCGGTTGATTGTAAGTTATACATGTTCTTTGATTGATGCATTGGAATCCACTCTCGGGGGGTTTTAGCCCGAGATTTAGTGTATGGAGACGACATGCTACACTATACTACACTACAATAAGTACACAACACTACATATCAGTGGAACTAGAGCATTATATTAGAATGATATTTTCACAACATATAGGTCTCTGAAACTCATTTAATATAACAATTATATTAATATTATCAAACGCCATTTATACCCAGCCCGAGAATACACCATACCGCCAAATACTCCGAAAGAAAAAGGAATTACTACCATACTACCCTCATAACTCATATCCAGAAAAAGAAACCTTGCACAGAATCATACCATCTGACGTCTCGGCACCGGCCGAATCCATGAAACAGCCAGATTGGCCGCGATGGCAATGACCCCGATTATCCACAGCGAGCGCGCGTAGTGTGTACCATTGTATCGGAATATGATGGCGAAGATGATGCCCCCCAGATTGCCCATTCCGCCTACGGCGCCGGAGACGATGCCTTTATTTATTGTTAGTTTTGGTTTTGTTTGATGGGGATTGGAGGGAGGGAATATGTGAGTGGGGAAGAAGAAGGGAAAGCTTACCGTTGGCGAAGGGATGAACGTGAGGTACAACGGCGAAGTTTGCTCCGTTGCATGCTTCCAGGAAGAAACCAAGGCCGGCAGTGAGTCCGAACATGGTGGCTTCGCTTTTTGGATCTGAGAGACCGAGCGCCAGCTGGAAGGCGCCCATTGCGATACCCAGGAAGGTGAGGAGGATCTTCTTCGACCAGACGGACTGCGTGTGCTGGTAGAGGATATCTGCGAGAAAGCCGCCAGCGGGGCGACAGATGACGTTAAGAAGGCCGAACATGGCGGCCCACTGGCCGGTCTTGGTCTGACCCATGTAGGGGAAGTTTTCGGCGTAGAATTCGCCGAGGATGGAATTGATGGCGAGCTCGGCGCCGAAGGAGCAGGCGTAGGGGATTGCGACGGCGGCGGTGGAGAGGCTGAGGAGGACGTTCATGGTTTCTTTAAAGGTCGGGGCAACGACGGTGTCAGTGCGAAGGGCTTCGAGCTGGCCCGGCATTGGGGCTATGGACTCAGGTGGGGAGGGATTTCCTTTCTTTTCGATGTCTGCGACGATGTTGGTTACCGAGGGTGGACTGGATGGATGGCTGGAAGAGATGCCGGAGTTGATTTCGACGATGTTGCCGTTGAATCCGCTGCTCTCTTCAGCCCAGAGGTGGCGTTCCGACCATTTCCCTGTTGGGGTGTCTTCACAGGTGAAGAACATTGCGACGGCTATGGCGACGATGATGATAAATGGCACGATGTAGGCCACTCGCCAGGCTTTATGGGCTGGGAGGCCTTGGTTGTGGACGAGTGAGTCGAAGACGGCGGGCATTAGGAAGCTGGCGAGCGGAAATGCTTGTTAGTTGGCTGTTTGCGGGCTTCTTCTGCGAGAAAAGTACATACTATGTGATGCCGCCACCAGCATTTCCCCATCCTGCGGCCAGGGAGTTGGCGGTTCCGACGATGCTTTTGTCGAAGAACCCAGTACACCAGACCTGGCAAGGGACGAATGTACCTCCCAGGATGCCGACAAAGAAGCGTAGGGCGATCAGTCCCTGGGCATTGGTGACAAGCCCGGCCATCACGGTTGGGATGGAACCACAGAGTAAAAGGCCAATGAATACTAGACGCGGACCAAAACGGTCGCAGAGCGGCCCTGCAACGAATCGAACAAGTAACCTGAAGGAGTCAGCTAGAATGTTGGATCCATTCATCTGGATGTCTTACGTCGCTAGAAGAGCAACAATGTTTGAGTTGGCAACTTCAGCCTGCGTCATGTTCAAGTCTTTTCGGATCGTGACAGTCAACTACAGATGGTTAGGGGTATATCTTACACAATGCCGGGCATGACAAGTCGACAGAACTTACCAGAGGCGGAAATGCATACCACGATAGGAATGCAACCATAAATCCAAGCCAAGAGAAGAAGTAGACCCGTCCATATTTGTCAAATGGGTTAAGTATCGGGATGGATCTGGCCTTTCGGTTACTTGGGTTGACCTCCGGAGAGAGAAAGAGTAGTTTAATGGAATCCATCTCTGACCTAGCGGCCCAAGTGGAATGTAACTAAAAGACAACAGATAGAATGGCTGTACAGAGTATCAATAACTATAGGTGTAGGATATCAATGTCACCACCAGGGTGTGTTCACAAGTTGAGATGCGGTTTGGAATGCACTAGTTAAGGGAGTTGGATCTCATATATAGACTCTTTGACAGACATTGACCAGTGTAAGCAAAAGCAAAAATAGCATATATGATCTGATATCGATAGATCTTGGATGCCCAGGAATAATTAACTTTTTGAAGTCATAGGAGTTGTAGCACGGTATGCCACTGACAGCATAGAAAAGCTAGATTAGATATTGCTGTAATATGACATCCCTTGGCTAATAATTGCAAGGGTGATAGATAGGATATCATGGAGTCACAGAAGCAAGTATATCTCGGAGCTTTGATTGGACGGTCCTCATGGCTCTGTCCAGTGTCTCAATGTGGACAAAAGTAAGGTTCCGTCGGATGGGACTGGGCTTCCCGGCCTCACGGGTGTGGCTAATCGAGAACCACATTTGGTCAGCATAGATAAGGCCATATGGTGGATATCTGCCGGCATTTAGCCCTTGACTAACAGCACCAGGCCGATAAGACCCTCTCTGTCTTGCAATATCTCCGCGGCCTCGAGGTATGGGTGCCATGCATCACCCTCGGACACAGACCATGGCGCCCTGAAGGCGAGGAAGCATGGACCAAGATCGACACCGTCGAGATTCTCTTTCAATTGATAAACCAAGCGCTTCTCATTGGATACCGCTAGATGCTGAGACTCAGGAGGAGCGCCACATGAACTTTGGGTCAACGTTCATGTCCCTAATCTTCCCGGGCCAAGGCAACGAAGAGCACGAGAATAGCGAAACATACTCGTTCGAGGTCCGCGGAGATGTCAAGGGGAGAGCCCACTTCTTAAAGCATCCGATGGGGCTGTGAAGGATCGTCTATGGGTCCCGGATACTATCATGAGTATAGATAATGAGAGATTTGGGTCGGGTCCACCGCTATCTCACGTTTAAAAGATAAGCGTCAAGAATGAAATCCGCCAAATAGGATTGGACGGTGAGTCGGCCATAAAGTTGGTCGGTAACGTGACATTGCCTGCCCTAAGGAACCTAGATAGAGGGTCTTTGATGCCTTTCTTGGCTATACCTCTAAGGGTATCGTCTATAGACCATTCTGTATTGGCGGAATAATAGTTCGGGCGTATAGTCGGGACTATGATCATCCATTTCTGGTTAGAATAAGATCCAGTATGGCTACTTCATTATAGAATGGAACAAAATAGTTGGTAGTTCACAGTTCATAAATTAACTACTAGCTAGTTGAGTTTAGATACAGTAGAAGGAAGAAAAGCAGATGATGGCCCTGCCAGCAAGATCCACAACACCAGATATCAAAGCTCGTAACGCGTATCACATTGGTTCCATTACCAATCAATCGTCTTAGATTGTTTGGTCGGGCTAGGTCTATCACCCACCTTCTTGCCTCTCGTTCCCTTGTATTTCTTATCACACTTCTGGAATGGATCGGGTGCCTCTCCTTTCTTCACTTTCCACCGCTCAGTCCCCAGCACGGAGTCCAGCTCCTCGACGGGTGGTAACTTCAGGTAGATCCAACCATCGTCCCGTTCTTCAACCGGGAAAGTTGCGATATTCATAGCCTCATCGTTCGAGCAACGGCCGGCTTGCTCGCCATTGAGTTCGAAATTACGCTTGTGGTATGGACAGGACACCCAGTATTTGCCGGCGTCATCATCGCCGATCAGACCATCGGATAGGACAAATGCACGCTTGTGGGGACACATCTGTTGCGTTGCGTAATATTTACCCTTGACCTTGAAGATTGCCAGCTGAGTGTCTCCCCGCTTGACATTGGCCGAGGAGATAGCAGGAGGTCCATCCGAGAAGTGATCAGCTCTGATAATTGGCTGCCATGAGAGAGCCGACCACTGGTGCCCCTTGAAGTCCTCCTTTGCGCCCTCGCTTGGCCAGTAGGTAGGTCGTTCCTGATCACGTTCTTTGACAAGTTCCACTGTGTCAACCGTCTCATCGGTGTTGGCAAACTGCTGGAAGTACTTGCGGCGCTTCGGATTGCGGATAGTCTCAGTCCACTCGCAGAAATAGCTGTCAACCAACTCCTGCATTTGCTGCTCCATCTCAGCGCATATTCCCAGTTTGTCATCAATGACGACCTCCCGAAGGTAATTGATTCCCCCAGGCAGATTTTCGATCCACCGAGCAGTTCGCTGCAGTTTATCTGCCGTTCGGATGTAGAAAATGAGATAGCGATCAATAATTGGAATGACCATATCTGGTGGTACATCTTTGGCGAGTAATTCCGAATGTCTAGGCTTCGCGCCCCCGTTCCCGCCTACGAAGATATTGAACCCTTTTTCTGTAGAGATCAAGCCAAAGCTAAAATGTGTCAGTTTCGGATAAAGTATTTCGAAAGAAGCAAACATACTCTTTGTTTTGTGCCTCGGCGCATTCTCTCACGCAACCGGACACGGCACCCTTGAGCTTGTGGGGAGATCGAACACTTTTGTAGCGTTCTTCAAGTCTAATAGCCATCCCGACACTGTCTCCAATACCGAAGCGACACCAAGTAGTTCCGACGCAGCTCTAGAATGCTAATTAGCTCTATGTAAAAGATATGAAAGCAGATGGCGTCCACATACCTTGATGGTCCGGAGTGATTTGGCATAAGCATGGCCACTTTCCATGCCGGCATTAACTAATTCTGTCCAGATATCAAGCAAGTCCTGTTTCTTGGCTCCAAACATGTCGATACGCTGGCCACCCGTGATCTTGCAGTAAAGGTTATATTTCTTGGCCACCTGGCCGATAGCAATCAGCTTGTCTGCAGTGATTTCACCACCGGGTACTCGAGGGACCACAGAGAAAGTTCCGTTGCGTTGGATGTTAGCAAGGAATCTGTCATTAGTTTCTTGTAGCTCATGATATTCGTGGTCCATGATGTGTCCATTGAAGAGACTTGAAAGGATTGACGCTATAGCAGGCTTGCACAGCTCGCACCCAAGAGAATCGGGGCTTCTTCCGACTGCCTTCATAATGTCTTCGAACGTTTTCAGTTGCTTGATAGCGACGATATTGTAGAGGTCAGCGCGCGAATGTGGAATATGTACACATACTGTATAAAGTTTAGAACAAGACCTCAGTTCACAGACAAGGATACTTACAGTTGTTCGAAACTTCCTGGCCCATATCAAGCATGGTCTTATTGAAAATAGATTGCACCAACGGCATACAGCCTCCACAGCCAGTGCCTGCCTTTGTGCATGATTTGACCTCTCCGATTGACTTGCATGTGCCACTCTTGACACTTTCAACGACATCACCCTTGGTAACGTTGTGACATGAGCAAACCTGGGTATCGTCGGCACTGTACAAACAATAGTCAGCAGGCCCGTTGCATCTAGACATTTGAGAGAAAACTCACAGGTCATCACCGTTCTCTTCCCCGCCAGCTTGGGCTCCCAGAATGAACTGGCTTGGAGGCACTTCGAGTTCTTTCTGGCTCTTTACCAATTGGTTCAGTTTGATATAGTCCTTTGTATCACCGATCATCATTCCTCCGAGTAGATATTTGCCGTCCATAGTGAATAGATATTTCTTATAGACACCACCAAAAGGATCTTTGTATGTAAGAGCCTTCACTGGTTGCTCTTTTTCCGCCGTGTCTTTGACCCGCGGAATAGTTGCGACCGATGGTCGACGGCCTGGCAGGAACTTGGGCCCATCGCGATCCGCAAAAAAGTCACCAAAACTGGCGACATCCACCCCCAAGAGCTTCAGCTTAGTGCTCAAATCTGGTCGCCTGAAGCTCTTTGGTTCCTTATCCGGATTGGTCAAATTGAACGCTAGGACATCTGCCATTTCAATGCCGGGTGCAATAATACCAAACGTCTGGTTTTCCCAGCTTGCACATTCTCCGATAGCGTAAATCTCGGGGATTGAAGTTTGTAGGCTATACGACCAGATTAGCTGATAGAGTATTCAAAGTTGCGACGACTCTTACCTTTCATTGATAACAAACCCACCCCGCGAAGCGCACTGAATACCAGCAGACGTCCCTAACTCGTCTCTAGGACGAACTCCGATCTACATATAATGTTAGCAATTTGAATGCACGTGAGATGCGGCTAGACGTACAGCAAAACAGACGCAGCAGCAATCTATTTCTTCCCCATCCTCAAAGACGATACCAGTGACATTGTTGTTCTCATCCGTCTTAATCTTCGCTACTCGCTTCTGATGCATCACATCCAAGCCCAGTTCTCTGATTTTCCGCGTCACTAGGGTACCGGCATCGCCGTCTAGTTGCCTTGCCAGAACCCACTTGTTGCGGTCAATGAGCTTGACCTTGCCGAAATCTTCTAGATCCGTCATTGCTTTGGCAGCCTCGAGTCCTAGCAGACCACCTCCGACGGTAGTTGCCGTCTCGCCCTTATGTTTCGAGGCAAATTCGATCAGGCGCTCGAGGTCTGATATTGTTCTGTAGACAAAAACCCCGGTGGCATCATGGCCCGGAGTGTGAGTGGGAAGTACCGCATCAGACCCGGTAGCGAGAACAAGAAGATCGTAGGCGATTATGTCACCTGTTGAGGTTTTTACCGTTTTGCGGTCAGAAAATATATCGGTCACTCTGGTGTTGAGATGGTAGTCGAACGATCGGTCTTTGAATGATCCGTACTAATACATTCAACCCTCGGCGTCAGAACGAATGTTGTACTGAGTCCACGGAGAAGCAGTGATATACTTACCCATTCTTTCGGGTTGAGGTAGAGGTCCTCGATATTGCGGTGTTCGAAAAACGAGGAAAGGCCGACTCGGTTGTAAGCAACGTGAGGTTCTTCGCCAATAACGACGATATCGTATTTTCTCCTCTCAGAATCTTGCTTGACCAATTTCTCCCTTTACAGAGAAAGGGTGTCCTGTCAGTACCCGAACTGCATTGTTGACCATCGCCTCATCCCCCGTCGGATGTGTAGCACCTACAGGAAGGAAATAGCCACCATTCCCAGTCCCACCACTACTATTCTTTGGCGTCTGTTAGGGTCATCCAAGTGGGCTTCTGTGTCAAAGCCAAAGTTCTGAGAATGCGACACCCCATTGAGAACGCCATTGTTGGCTGCGCCGCCATTCCTGGGCGCTTCTAGGAGAGGCATTGTGTCTGGGGTGGATAGCACGTTCCAGGGAGGAAATCCAACCCCCAGTGCACGGTGTTGGCATGCGTTTTTATTTCTCAAGAACTATGTACATGGCAAGCCCCTTCGGGTGCCAAGATCCAGGATCGGGTCTCTCATCTCCGGGGACACCATGAGATCATGGCGAGATGTTTGACGATCGAATCACCTCAATATCGATGGTCATCAAGCGGTTTCGCAGCAGATGCTACGACATACCCAATAGGAACCTCCATATTCGGATGATGGTCGGGTTATCGGCAGTTGTGACAGGGGTTGATAAGGACGATAGCATCCGAGCATGAGATTGGGCCAGGGATTTCTCCGCGGAGATGGGGGGTCCATTTAAGGGAAATCCGCTGATACTGCAAAAGGTTAGGCGGGATCGACGGAAGGCCTCCTTATCGATCGCTCCCGGCTTATCGGACGCATGTCAATGGTGGTCGGACGAAAAGCTTAACGGGCTCAAAATTCAATTAATTGCATCTGTTATTATTCTGACTACAAGGTTGCAGAACGGCATATCAATAAAACCCGCATAGTACAGATAGTCAGATACTAGGCCGACCTAGTATTAGTATTACATCACGAGCTCTTCTCGGTATGGTGTGGTCCACCGGGGCCCTTGTCCTCCTAAGAATAGACCAAAGTGAAAGCCGTCGCATTCGATGTATGATGTAGACGATTTAGCACTTACTAGCAGTGGTGTCGAGCTGGTATGTGAACCCCCCTTGTTGCCTCAGGTTTCACCACAGGCCATAAATATTGTACGTAAGACAAATCCCAACTAGGATGCCGATATACCCGGAGCTCTTCAAGCAGCATAGCAATGGCGTTTTAAATTACTCAGTTGATTTGAATTGTTCTTGGATGGCGGGATTCTTGTTCTTCTCATGTGATAAGTCTTAGGGATGTAAACGGTCCTTCGGGGAACCACTACAGGTATACTCCGTACGAATACGTCAACCGAAAATTTCGACTAAACCCCAGATCCAGTGATATTTACCTGGATCTAGAAGAATCTCGGGCTGCGAATGGAAACGGAGCAAGATCCCTCTAACCGACCTACCGAGATTTCCGTTCAAGAGTTAGTAGCTCCGGTCTGACAGCCGTGAGCCCCATCTTGCCCATTCTCCACGCGAACCAGGCTCATTCGAATGATAAGCAATCACACTTCTAATTGGGGGTTGCACATAGCTTCACGGCATTGACTCCATGACTCCATGGCTCTTCCGAGAACCAATGATTATGACGAAAAAGAAATCCTGCAAGCTTGAGCGAGCAAATGGCCGGACCCATGAGTGGGTCAACGCGATTTATTTGCCCCAAGGTTTGGCTGTGCGGTGGGACGCCCTACTTGCCCTGATTTCGAGCGTCCCACATCCAGAATGGGCCAGGTTTTGGGACTCCGCGGAACTCGCTGGTTAGTAGGGGCTTTGCTTATTGTGGGCTTTCTCCGAGGCGTTATGCGGCATCAAGGAGTTACTGTCGTAGCCTACTATGAATATCCACTATCCGCACGTGAATAACGCATCCTGTTGCCATCATACGATAGGCAAGAGTCTTTTACTGCAGTGCATTCCCCCCTCAGTTGGAGTCAATGCAACGTCAGATTATTTGATGTATTTAAACTCAGCTTCCTTGTTCAGGTTTTATCCCTCGTAGCCTTACTTTCATTGGCCTTCCCCTGCCGGTATCATGGCCGCCATCACGGAGGTTCGGGCGGATACGTTCGTCCCAACTGACCTCGTCCTTAAGACAGGTCAGATCAAAATCGAAAGCGAAGAGATCTTGATGAAAGACCTGTCCGATATCCCTCTACCACCACCATCACAACGGCCGACAGAGGTGCTGAGCGTAGATAAAGGAACCCCAGATAGCCATGTTCCGCGTGATCCTCGCCTCATCAGATTAACGGGTGTTCATCCGTTTAACGTTGAGCCACCTCTCACAGATCTGTACAAAGAAGGTATGAGTTATAACTACTTCGCCTCCTATCCTCACTAGGTTGCTTGCGCTGGCTGTCACGCTGGTCCCTTGAGCTGTTGGATTCTCACACGCTGAAAGGTTTCTTAACATCGCCTGAGCTCTTCTATGTTCGGAACCATGGCCCCGTCCCATATGTCAAGGATGAAGACATCCCTCATTGGGAAATTAGTGTCGAAGGGTTAGTAGATTGCTAACTTCTCTGCGCAACACCCGCTGACCATAGTATAGACTGGTACAGAAACCTTTGGTTTTAAGCTTCCGACAAGTGTTGCAGCAGTATGATCAAATAACAGCACCAATTACCCTCGTATGTGCAGGCAATCGTCGCAAAGAACAAAATATTGTGCGCAAAACAAAAGGTTTTTCCTGGGGACCGGCGGGATTATCGACTGCCCTCTTTACTGGCCCATTGCTGGCGGATATCCTCCGCAGTGCGAAACCCCTGCGTAAGGCGAAGTACGTCTGTATGGAAGGAGCGGATAAGCTGGTATGCTGCACCTCTATTGTATGATGATGATTGCTAAGTTCGCTGCAGCCCAATGGTCACTACGGCACATCCATTAAGTTGAACTGGGCCATGGACCCCAACAGGGGGATCATGCTGGCCCATAAAATGAACGGGGAGTCTCTTCTTCCAGACCATGGTCGTCCGCTGAGGGCCGTCGTGCCCGGTCAAATAGGAGGCCGAAGTGTCAAGTGGCTGAAGAGGTTGATCTTGACTGATGCACCAAGCGACAACTGGTACCATATCAATGACAATCGTGTCTTGCCGTACGTCTAAGGTGCCTTATAATCTCCCAGTCCATGATGTGTCTAACTGTCTGCCTAGAACAATGGTCTCACCTGAGATGGCATCAAATAACCGAAATTGGTGGCACGATGAACGGTATGCGATTTATGACCTAAACACTAACTCCGCCGTTGCATATCCTCAAAACAACGAGGTTTTGAATCTCCTGTCGGCAGGGCCGTCATATAATGTCAGGGGATATGCGTACGCCGGTGGGGGTCGCAGGGTTACCAGGGTGGAAATATCCCTAGACAAAGGCAAATGTACGCAGCCTCGTGGGCTCAATGAATGAGAATTCTTATCTAAGCTAACAAATTTTTAGCTTGGAGATTAGCGGATATCGAATATGCGGAAGACAAGTATCGTGATTTTGAAGGCGAGCTTTTCGGAGGCAAAGTAGATATGTACTGGCGCGAGACTTGTTTCTGTTGGTGCTTTTGGTCTCTCAACATCGCCATCTCAGAGCTTGAGAGCAGTGATGCTATCCTGGTAAGAGCCATGGACGAAGCAATGGGCGTGCAGCCTCGCGATATGTATTGGTCCGTTCTCGGGATGATGAACAATCCCTGGTTCCGGGTCACAATTACGAAGGAAAACGGGAACTTGAAGTTTGACCATCCTACCCACCCTAGTATGCCTACAGGGTGGATGGAACGTGTCAAGAAGGCTGGGGGTGACCTGACGAATGGTAACTGGGGAGAAAGACACGAAGGAGAGGAGCCGACGGAGCCCGAACCCGTACAAGAAATTAATATGAAGAAAGACGGGCTAAACCGAACGATCGGTTTTGAAGAATTCAAGAAGAATTCCAGCGATGAGAAACCATGGTTCATCGTGAATGGAGAAGTGTATGATGGTCAAGCATTCCTTGAAGGCCACCCTGGTGGAGCGCAGAGTATTATCTCCTCTGCTGGTCTGGATGTCTCTGAGGAATTCCTTGCTATTCGTGAGTCCCAAGCATATCACACTGCAAACATACCATTCACTGACAATCATTCACAGATAGCGAGACGGCAAAGGCGATGATGCCTGAGTACCATATTGGAACGATGGATCCGGAAGGTTTGAAAGCGCTGAAAGCTGATACATCATCCTCGTGTGATGAAGTTCGCCCTGTGTTCCTCCAATCACGGTCTTGGACAAAGGCAACGCTGAAAGAAAGGAAAGACATATCATGGGATACACGGATATTCAGTTTCCAATTAGAACACGAAAATCAGACATTGGGTTTACCAATCGGCCAGCATCTTATGATCAAAGTTCTCGACACATCGTCCAACAACGAAACCATCATCCGCTCATACACTCCAATCTCTGAAACCAGCCAAAAAGGGACCGTGGACTTGCTGGTCAAAGTATACTTCGCAACAACCACCTCGGCAGGCGGCAAGATGACGATGGCCCTGGATAGACTGCCATTGGGCTCCGTGATCGAGTGCAAGGGTCCGACAGGCAGATTCGAATATCTTGGAAATGGACGAGTTCTCATCAGCGGTAAGGAACGCCATGTTCGGTCGTTTAAGATGATTTGTGGAGGAACCGGCATCACACCAATCTTCCAGGTCTTGCGTGCTGTGGTTCAAGACCGACAAGATCCCACCTCTTGTGTCGTTCTCAATGGAAACAGACAGGAGGAAGACATCCTTTGCCGGGCTGAGCTCGACGGCTTTACAGCATCCGACAGCAGAAGGTGTAAAATAATCCACACCCTGTCCAAAGCGCCTGACTCGTGGACTGGCCGTCGAGGACGCATATCCGAAGAGCTCCTAAAGGAACATGCGGCTCCAGAAGATGAAAGTATGGTGCTGATTTGTGGTCCGCCAGCCATGGAAGAATCTGCTCGGAGGATACTATTGGCAGAAGGATGGAAAGAGTCGGACCTTCACTTTTTCTGATTTTGTATTATCCAAGGAATGGCGTGATGAGTATGGAAGACATGAGTCATAACGGCGTTGCGAATATATACAGGGTTATATTTGGGAGAAGCAAACACAAAAAGTCGCGTTAATAGGTATCAATGTTCTTAAGGGATTATCACGGTAGAGGGACGAAATACAACGAGACGGAAACATTGTTTAGCATAATATTTTAGTAAAACCTGGTGCGATAGAGCTTGTATTCGATTCTCAGTAATATTTTCTCATATCCAAGCGCGCCAAGAGGTGGTCAAATACACTTGTAGACGCCTCTCTGGATGCAAAGGTTGTGCCGGACCTGCCGAAAGGCTTCGAAGATGCCTTCACGCCATCTAAACTGCGTAGATAACTCACGAAAAGGGATGTTTGTTTCCGGAACGTAGCGTACAACTGATAGACAATAGCCTCACTTTCGTGGCGCACGCCGCTTGTTCCATCCATCCTCGACAATGGAGCAAACGTTAAAATCGTACCGAAAATACTTTCCAGCAACTTCGCTGCATCAGCATGTCTTTTGCTGAGGAAAAGCGCAAACAGCATTTGGTCGAGAACATCTTCATGATAGTCTCTAAGTCGAGGAACAGAAGCAGCTGCTTCTATCGTGCCATCAATATCACCGCGGTCGAGGCAGCGTTCAATCTTAGCCAAGCTATCTTGGAACCGCTGCCAAGTCGAACCAATGCCGACATGAAAGCAATAATCACTCAATACAAGCACGAAATGTTGGCAATCGATGCGGAATTTCCGGTACACGTTTCTAGGATCCCCAGATAGGGAGTCTCTCCCCGTAGAATCACGAATGAGACCTTTGACGACCGAAACCATTCGGAGGAGTCGAAGCAGATGCTTGAAAAGATGGTCATATTTGCTAAGCGATCGCGACGTAATGATAGCTTCCAAGACATCTGATGGTTTGTATTGGAGGCGTAGGAAATCCAAAGCCTCAATTGCATTGGGATCCTTGCATTTGGTAACTTCTTCATCAGTCAACTCTCGAATTGAGAAACTGAGGCCGCCAGGAAGTTCTCTCTCCTTGCGGGACTCATTACCCGTTGAGCTGTCTGAGCGATCATCAAAGCCGTGGCACTCATTAAGGAGCCCAATGAGCACCAATCGCAACTCCGAGCTTGCAGGAGGCCAAGTGTCACGGCTCCCTAACCGCAAACCAGTGTGGACACTGCTACGGACAACACCAGATTTTCTCTCGCCGCTCTGCATCTCTGGATCAAAGAGAGCGTGCGACAGGCGCGACGTGAAAAAGCCATCCCCAAGAAGCTGGAACCGCCATTGCAGAGCTAGGTGATACCGGACCTTGTGCTCCTTGAACAGCAGGTGAAGACAAGAATAGTCAATTAACAACGCCTGGGACGAAAGAGGTGGTGCAAGAGAGAGATATAGGGCGGAAGCTAACTCTGGGCCGAAATTACACTTATGATCCTCAGGCCCTCCAAGACCCTTGTCGTTCCCTCCGTCAATTAATCGGGAGAGCTCGTCTTTCTCCATAGAGGATTGGTTTGCGAGCAATCCAGTCGTGTTTTGCGCGTCATCAATGTCAAATAGGTCAAAGGTATCTTTGAGTGTATCACTAGCCGCACCACGGGCAAAAGGTTGGGAATCGATTTGCAAGTCTCTCTTGACAGAAGGATCTCCACGATTATACTTGAGAATTTCGCACCGTAGTTTGTTCTCGTAGGTCTTTGCTTTTTGCTGTATCCTTTCAATGTCAGTCCATGTGCTAGCACAGCTGAGCCTGGGGACGTCGCCGTTGCAAATTCCGTCACTCGCGATTGGATGATGTGGATGGAATCGTTTAAGCAGGCGCAGGCTTCGCCCGCTTTCGAAAATTAACTCTGCTTGGTCTGCGGGAATGAACGATGGCATCTCAGTGGGATTATATCTGTAGTCAAGCCTTGTTGATTGAGAAGATATCGTCTTCGGATTTTCTTCTGAGCGCTCCAAAGCCACAAAGCTTCTGCCATTTGCCGCCAGCTCTTTCAACGTCGACGCCTCCAAGCGAAGGCCAATCCAAGTCTCCACATGCTCAAGAAACGGATACACTGTCCGGATAACAATCTCGCGGAAGAGATCCTCCATATGGCCGAAGCTTTGGGAAAAATGGGCGGCCTTTTCAAGCACGATGGAGAATATCTGAGCATCCGAGACAACACCTTCAACAGCTTCGACCAGGTCTGCCAAGACACCAGCTAATTCTGCGCATCGTTGAAACAGGGCTCTAATCTGGATGAGGGACACTATATTGTCAGCGGAGCTGAGAAGCCTCTTTTCAACGATGTAAATGACGACGGCTACGGCGCTCGAAAGTGTAGAAAGAGCCGAGAGTTTAGTTGACTTGGATGGAGCTTTGCCAACGAAGTTTCGCACCCGCTGCATATCTGTACCGCATCGTATCATCTCATCAATCAAGCCATTAAGTGCAGCGACACTAACACCCGAGAGGCGGAGGTCATCAAATAAACGCTCGAACACTTGGCGTTCTCTATCGTATCGGAAAAACAATGAGCTCCAACCAAGACCAAGTCGAAACAGGGATCGGAAAAAGACATCATTTCGAGCCACGCGGGCTGGTTTCCCGAGCCCGTTCACTGCAGCCTGATTTGCCAATGCTGCATCGAATCCTCTAGACCCCGATTCACTAAAATATGCGGAAGTGGGTTCATGATACAATCGGTTTTGACAACTCTCCCACGTCTTCAATAATCCTTTGCCGTCAATTTTGACATCCAAACTATCCAATGCCCAGATATCCTCTGACTCATCTCCTGTTTCGGAGCGTGCAATGCTCGGTTCGGCATGAGTTTCGCTTGACGCATCGGTTGTTGATTCCGGTAACAAGTCTGGATTGAATACATCGGTTTGGAAAAGATTCAACTGGCGTGAACTAAAACAATCTTCATTGAGCGATTCTAGAGGACTCCTGAAGAAGCCCCCAGTCAGATCTGGTAAAAGCGAGGAGTTAGTATTCGAGAATGGACGGATAAGCCTCCAGACAATGATACGCACCTGGCAACTCTTCGTTCCATGGGAGTGGTTGTAGTGGTTGTAGCGATTGCAGAGTGAACTTCGATAGCCTCCACAGACCCTCACTCGAGAATGGGTCCGTATCACAATCTTCCTGCTCCATCTTATGACACGGACTGCTCCAAGGCTGACGCCATAGAAGCAAACCCTTATCAGCTGACGACGCGTTGGCGGCGCGAAATCACACCTGACTAGCCTTAAAATGTGCTAGCGTCCCCCCGGGGCACGCTTGGACCACCGCTTGTTTGGGAAACCGAAGCCGAATGAAATTGTCGCGACACGACCTACACCAGCTCCGCACGTGTGTCGCGCTCCAGTACAGAGGATCCTGAACGCCACTGAATATTACAGAATAGAGGACTGTTGTGCAAAACTGTCAATATGCCTCCCAGGAAGAAGCCTAAGCTTACCGCTCAATCCGAAGCCGCGCAACCTTCCGCAAACACCCCCGCCAGTGATAGCGCAGCTCTGCCTAACACAGATTACGACCCAGTGACGGACCCGTGGACGGATGAGCAGGAGACTGCGCTACTAAAGGGGATAATCAAATGGAAGCCGGTTGGTTCGTAGCCATGTCCCGTGTTGCTTTAACAAGCTGACTTCTACTAATCGATATGTCCTGTCAAAGGAATGCACAAGCACTTCCGCATGATCGCTATTTCCGAGTTCATGAAAAGTCAAGGCTACGCACCTGCCCACGCAGAGCATACACGGATACCTGGGATTTGGAAAAAACTCGGGACATTATATAACCTCCCCGCACTCGATGAGCGGGTAGGTGACCACAGTTGCCTATGTTAGATAAGGATTGCTAATATTTGCACTGTGCCATGTAGGAGGACTCCTTAATAACAGATACATCCGATGATATCGAGAGCTCCAAGGAGCTTTACTGTCCATTTGAGCTTCCGGAAGATGAATACGGCGAGTTGATGTTCGAGAGGAGATTAGCAATGGAAGGTTCCGCTTCGCCAGTCCATAGTGCCCACGCCGAATCCAGGCGAGGTAGCACGGTAGCCGACACAGATGGTGCGTCCTACTGGCTCTTTGTTTCTTTTCGAGGTCTGTCTAGATTCTAACTACTAGTCACATTTAGAACCCCGATCCTCTCCGGCGCCGTCAAGAGGTAGGAAGTCAGGTCGTGGAAGCCGTCAATCAGCACGAGGTGCTCGATCTTCGCGGCTACAGGTAGAAATCGAGGCTCCGAGGAGGAGCTCAGGCACAGGGGAAGAGGAAGGTGACTCTGAGGATGCTGGTGCGAATGAAGAAGGGGACGAGGAAGGCTCGGACGGGCCGAAGGACGACAGCGAAGGTGACGAGGAAGCCGAAGAGGATACAGGAGGCTCACCAACCGGACGAAGTACACGAGCCCAGACAACTCGAACAAAACAAAAGGAGAAGAGAAGTAGTGGCACAGGTACCAGACGAGGCGGTCGACGACGGTAGTTTTAATGTGTACTTTTACTTTATGATGGTTTAAAACTTTGATACCTCTGGAGGACTCAGGCAGGCGTTTCTTTTACATTCACATATAGCAGATTTATCATCGCGTTTAGTCTACTTAAATCTTGGCGATCAGTCAACAGAACGCGATGCTCTCGATGAACATGTTAAGTCGCCAAGCGATTGCGCTAATTGATGGGGCAACAATACGACGACAACTAGTGAGGCATATTCCAAGTAAAATGGCATCTAAATAAATACATTGTACGTATAAATAGGTCACTACATTTGTTCTAGTCATTCACAGGCTAAAAGGAGACAATCAAGGGAAATAGTACATGGTGCGAACTGAATCCCTTACAGACGCTTCATGATGGCCTCAGCGTACTCGTGGGTCTTGGCCTTGCCGCCCAAGTCACCGGTGAGAGTCTATATAACGTCAGTAATTGTGGCATACTAGCGAACAGGGGTCAGTATCCAAATCAGCTTACCTTTCCTTCAGCAAGGGTATCGAAAGTGGCCTTCTGGATACGAGCAGCATGCTCGCCAAGGCCCATGTGTTGAAGCATCATGATACTGCTCAGAAGCAGAGCAGTGGGGTTAGCAAGACCCTTGCCGGCAATGTCGGGGGCAGAGCCGTGAACAGCCTCGAAAATGGAGCACTCGTTACCGATGTTACCGGAGGGAGTGAGACCGAGACCACCGATCAGACCGGCGCACATGTCAGACAGAATGTCACCGTACAGGTTGGGCATGACAAGAACCTTGTCGTTGTAAGGGGTGGGGTCGGTGACGATCTTGAGGCAAGAGTTGTCCAGCAGCTCTGCGTCGAATTCAATATCAGGGAACTCCTTGGCAATATCACGGGCGAGGTTCAGGAAGAGACCATCGGACATCTTCATGATGGTAGCCTTGTGCACGACGCGGACCTTCTTCTTGTTGATGGAACGAGCGTATTGGAAAGCAAAGCGCAGGACTCTCTCAGAGGCCTCCTTGGTGATGAGCTTGATGCTCTGCACAACGCCATCGACGACGACGTGCTCAATGCCAGAGTATTCACCCTCGGTGTTCTCACGGATCAGGACGGTATCGACGTTGTCGTAAGGAGTCTCATAGCCAGCAACGGAACGGCAAGGACGCACGTTGGCGAAAAGGTTGAAGGTACGGCGGAGAGTGAGGTTCAGAGAAACGTGTCCCTTTCCAACGGGGGTCTAAAAATATTTCATGCTCAGCAAAAAGATTTCCATGACACATGAAAGCGTTGACATACAGCAAGGGGCCCCTTGAGGGCGACGTAATTCCTCTTCACGCTCTCAATGGCTTCATCGGGGATAGCGGTCTTTCCATCCTTCAAGATAGGAGTAACATCAACTGGCTCCCACTTGACGGGGGCCTGCAAGTAAAGTTAGCAGCACGTCTTCAAAGCTACAAATGGCCTGGAGGGAAGAAATATTACGTTTGCGGCAGCGAAGATATCCTTGACGGACTGCGAGATCTCAGGACCAATGCCATCACCCTCAATCAGAGTGACTGTGTACTTTCCCTATATAGATAATATTTCCATCAGAAAGCTTGTTTTGGAGGGGTTTAATTTAGTTTTGGATTGTGTATAGATCGATTGTCCAAAGATCTCTGGCGGGAGACGCCGGACCAAGGGAAGAAAAGATCCGTGAGAAAAAAAAATTTCGGTGACTTCGGGCGCAACATACATCGGTGTCCTTCTGGCCCTTGAACTTAGCGACACGCTCGTCGGCAGCAGCGGCATAACCACGGAGCTAGGTAAACTAGGTTAGCTACGCAAGAATTGACGGTTGAGCCGGAGTTGGAAATGGGCTTGGTATATACCTGCGAAAAGGGCGAGGCAATGCTTGGGGAGACACGAGTGCTCCGCAAGCACTGGCGGGCGGGGAGAGCGAAGTTCCTAGCGGCAAACATTGTGACAGGTCCCCGGGATCAGCGACAAACAACACAGGGTTGGAGAGGAGAGTATATGGAGGATGGGAAGGAGAGAAAGAAGAAAGGCGGCGGGCTGCTTGTGCGGGAAGTGAGAGAAGGTTCCTCAGGCCAATCTTGACCACTCTCGGCACCGCCGCTGCCGACCGACCGGCATGGCATCGATTCCGTGTTTGGCCAGAATCCACTTGGTGTCCTTTCCTAGATCAGATAACAACTGACGGGCCACGGGTCACCACACCTCGTTCATTGTCATTATTATTTTCATGGTAATTTGTCCAATACCTCCCCTAAACCTAACTTATAGCCTGGCGCCCTAAATTTCCCCACTGGTGCGGCTACGTGCTTCCCTGCATGTGGCCTCCTGGATCGTTCTACCCCGGCGGTTGATCGGTCACCTGCCCCCTCCTAGGCTAAGCGCGCGGACACCTTGCAACAATGGCCGACGCAGACATCGCAAACTACTATAATCTCCCTTCAGCTTTTCCTGAGGAGTGGCCTGCAGAGCTAGATGAAAGCGATCATTCGGAGGATGAGGCACTCGCCCGCACTGCTTCGCGGCGATCCCGGTACTTTGCTCTCGAGCGCAGTAACAGCCGCCAGCAAGGCGTTAACCTAGAGTCATTCAAAGGAAGCAATGGTCGGGAAAACCTCGTCCAAATGGACGAGCCGGATCCGCTCGGGACAGGCGAGAGCGTCCTCAAGATCTTGAAGAAGGGGGGAGTGTCTGTAGAAGAAGAGAGTCGTTTGCGGAATAGATTCTTGCTCTCGTCTACTTCATTTTCTCCGGCTTTGTTTCTTTCGCAGGCTCATTCCGATGCGTCGATTAAGTCACTACTTAGTGGACTGGAATTTCTTTCACGATCGATCGACCAGAAGTCAGCTTCGTTGAAAGTACTTGTCGAGGCGAACTTTGAGCGATTCGTCCGTGCCAAAGCAACAATTGATAGTGTATATACAGAAATGAGGAATCAAGGGAAGGTACAACACCTATCGGCTTCGCACGCTCGCCGCAGGTCAGGACATTTTCGGAACATCTCGTCTGGTAAACAGAGCATAACTCCCGCAACAATTACCGACTCGGGTCCCGGGAAGAATGCTCTGACCAAGGAAAGTGAATACGGCATGAAGGGCATCCGCGGTCCACTTTTAGAAGCCTCTGTTAAAGCTGAAGAAGTCTGGGGGCCTGCATTAGGGGGCCGTGAAAGAGAACAAGTTCTAAAATCGGTCGTCGAAACTATGGAGAAGCACCGGGATGTCTACGAAATAGGTGGGCTCCTTTCGAAGTCCATCAAGCAGAGAGATTATGATTCTGTTTTCGAACAGTACACCAGAGCAAGGACGCTCGCGAAAGAGGCCAGGAATATTGTCGATACGGCGACGAGCAAAGGTCGGCCGTTAACAGACGAGGAGACTCATATGATTTTAGCGATGGGGAGGATGTGGATGGATGTCGACCAGCAAATACAGGCATTCAAGCATGACCTTTGGAGGCGCTTGAGTGAGTCACCTATCGCCTCGACAACGGTGACCGTTTCAGGGCCAGTTGAGGAACATATGGAGCTAATTGGCGCCCTGCTGGAATTGGGGGTCGAAGACAATCCCATCTGGGTCTGGCTTCTTGGTCGCTATGAATACTTGAAAACGAAAATTACAACTTTTTGCGAACGCGGCAAAACGGAACTAGAGATACTCAGGCGCAGACTGGCTTCTGGCGAGAAGCCGACTCCTCAAGCACTGGCGTCCTATCTCCGACTCGCTCCTCGTGACGGTGCAGCAAGTACTCCAGCGACGCTTGACACTGACCAGGTCATCGAACTCTGGGAGTGTGTGCATACTTACTTAAATAGACTGCTATCGTCACATGGTGGCCTTCTGGGCGAAGTCTTCGATTTCTGGGAAGCGGCACAATCCTTTATCGAGGGTAGCAAACAAAAGCTTCTCCCAACTGGATTCGAAGGTGAGAGTCGTAAGCATCACCAGCTCTCCAATAATGACTCCAGTGAGCTGCAGAAGGGCGTTGTCGAGTTAATTAATCTAATTCGCGAAAGCATTCTGTCGCTGTTCGCCGACGCTCCAGTTGAGGATGTTACTATCCTCACCTCTCCAATACCACCACCAAGCCCCAATAGCCCGATGAGCGGAGGAATCACTCCCACCGAGTCCCGTTTCAAGCTAGATCCTAAGAACATGCCATTTCCCACCCCAAAGCGTGGCGAGGCTTGGGAGGACTATGCATTTTGGCCTCCCTTTTCCAACTCCCTTAGCGGCATTCACTACCTCGGCCAATTTCTCGTCCTCATTGGCAGAGCAGCCAGTGAAATGGCTGCATTAGCCCCTGTACGAAGTACAGATAACGCTTATGATCTCCTCAAGTCACTTGTGAGCGTCACTCGTGAACGTTCTGTTCGCGCAGCATGCTACGCTTGGGGCAAAGATGCAGAAGTTTGCAAGATGTTGGAGGACTGGACGAGGGATTCAGAGAAAAAGGACTTGACTAAGATGCCCGGTTTGTTTGTGGCTTTTGAGAATGCAATTCTTAGTGGAATGCAGAAGATCCTCTACATTTCGGAGGCCATGGTAAAATCAGGTGACGTAGATGTTGTCACACAGCCTCCTGCGAAGCTTCTACAGATGGTGCGCACGCAGTTTGTGTCCAGTATTTACAAGGCCCTCAGCGGCTTGGTCGAGAATGCGGAACATCCCACAATTCTTCAAGAGGATAGTGAATGGGTGCTCGCGGAGCCTGCGGCACGTAGCCTTTCTGATACGTCCACAGCGATTTTCATCGCGGATGCGGTCGATGCTCGAAATAGGGTAGGTCTCTCATGGATTTCGAATGCTTCCATGTCAACTAATCCTGGTTATAGAATGTTCGCATACTCCTCACTTTGTCGAATATCAAAGCATTCCAAGCCGATCTTGTCCCGCAGCTAGTAGCGAACTTTGAAACTTCATTTTCCGTCAAGTTGACTGAGGAAGCCAATACTATTCGCGACGTCCTCAGTCAGATTGACGACCGCTTGTTCCAGTCGTACACTAAGCCAACAATCAACAAATTGAACACAACGATTATCGATGGCATCACTTCCCCCGATTGGGAGCCGACCGTCCCTCGCCCCGAGCAAGTCCGGCCGTATGTTTACAACGCCATGCTGACTCTTGTGCTTGTCCATACGGAAATCTCGACTACCATTCCTTCCAGTTCATCGGCGGCATCTAATCGGTCGTCTCCAGCAGGCCAGCCACCCCTGCTAACCATCGTTCTCACGCACTTGTTGACAAAGATCTCTTCATCTCTCCTAACGGCCTTCAGCTCCCGGTCGTCGTATACCTTAGCGGCCTTGATGCAAGCCACTCTCGATACCGAGTTTATTGCACAGACCATGTCGCAATTTTCGACAGATGAAGCCTCTGCTGTGCAGAGCCAGATCTACGTAGAACTCGACCGCCGAACCTCACACGAGGCCCGGGCTCGTCTTCAGTCAGAGCTTGGTGAAATGCGGGGAACGCTGAAACGATTGAGGGAGAGAACTAAAGGAGAGTTTGCCTGCTTTAGGAAGCAAAGAAGTCGGACGGAGCCTAAGACCCCAGCATAGTAGTTAATGGTAGATAATTGAATTTTGGCAATCAACACACCAGAGGTGCATCTAAAGAACGTAAATAAGATCCAGTGGGTATCATTTTTAAATAAAAAACTTTTGAACCATCATCATGTCCCATTTGAATAGCTCCCCTCTTCTACTTCTGGCCGACCATCCGTTGCACCCGGCTCAGCAACACGTTACTTTCGCGACCTAATCTCCTCTTCCCATGCTGGTCTGGTCGTCTAGCCTTAGCCATTGCCTCGCGATCCTTTTGCCTGAAGTCGCGCTCCTCCTGTCGCTTTTGCGCCTCCTGTCTGCGCTTCTCTGCAAGCTCCATCTCTTTCGCAAAAGCGGACGGCTTAGGCTTCCGTTTCCGGCGACCTTCGCCATCTTGATTTCTAGCTCGCTCGGGGCGGGGGGTTCTCTCAGGCGCTGGCTGATCTAACATCGCCTGTCGGTCCGGGTGCAACTCCAGCGAGGCAGGCTCTGCCTCTGGCGCATTACCATCCTTCCCAGCATTTTCCTCTGCTAATTCGTAGACTGACTTGCGGGGGGCAGCGGCGAGCTCTTCGGCTCTCACTTTGGCGTAGGCTTTTTTAACTTTGGCCTTCTGAATCAGGTCGGCTTTGATTTTCTGGGCTATAGTGGGTCATATATTAGCAAGAGGACCTTGCAGGGCCGTTTTAAAACTTTACTTCATAGATGAAGGGGGAGAGAGAAAAAAAAGGAAAAGGAGAAAGAAAACAAAAAACTTACTTTTCCGGCGATAGGTACCATCAGGCAGGTTTGCAGGTCCCACAGAAAATCCCTTCTTCTTCTTTACTGGTGGTTCAGTTGTGCGTTGTTCTTCGGACTTTGCATCAATATCTCGGGAGCGCTTGGCCGCCATGCTGAACGAACCTGGTCTTGTTGCCTTAGTCGGTATGGATTTGGGCTAAGTAGTTTGGCTGTACTGAATGATTCACTTGGTATGAATCTTGAGTTGGGCAACAATTGACGTGGCAAGTGGTTCAGTTGTACGAGAGGGAAAAGAAACGAAAAGTTGGCGGCGGACAGTAAGGAAAATCTTTGTGTAAGCTTTGGTTCGCCCGTGCAGAATATTCCGATTTTCGATAGTTTCACGCAGGACGAGGGTGGGCGCATATGAGGTGTCACGGAGGGGGAAGATGAAAGTTGAAGAACCGTAGACGATGCTGTAATGACACAATGATCGTCTTCCCAATGCGAACAAAAAAAAAAAAAGATAGCTTATGATCTTGGTACATACATACAATGAGACACTCTGACTTACTTTGTTAATGTAGCAGGAATGCGATAAGAAACCAAAGATAATGGTACCAAACGGTAACGTTACCCGTGGATTCATAGTCCCATTACAATCCCGTTCCCCTCCGCCTCTAATAAAAAAAAAAAGGCGAACGGATTTGTTCACGGTGGACCAGAAAACCCACCCCCATGTCGTTTCAGGCGCCTCATGACTCAATTATACTCTCGTCATTCAAATAGCTCACCTTAATTTAATCCCTCTTAACTAACAAACTCTAGCTCGCCCACGTCGCAGCATCACCTTACTTCAGTTCGACCCGATCCCGTCATACCCTCAAGTCTCTCCTGACAAAGACCGCCACTTCAATCCCAAACATCCTCTTCGTTTACACCTTCGTTGCTCCCCTCATGCGTCCTTGTACTTTCCCGTCGGCCTAACGATCTTTCATTGGGATGTATAGCTTTTTGTTTTTCCAGTCAATACTAACTAATCCCCGGTGATCATGCCCATATTCCAGGATCCAGATCGTCAGCGGTTCTATGACCTATGGTCGGATGACCACCCGCCGATAAGAGAGGATGAGCGCCAAATTGGGGGCTCCTCTTGGGCCCATCATCATAGGGAGCTGGAACCCTCAGGAAGGCGTACTAATTTCCCTGATGAGACATCTATATCAGATTACAGTCTGTCAGATTTACGTACCTGCGACCGAGAGGGATTGATTCATTACATCAAGAACGCCGATACCTCGGCTTGGGCGCATACGCTGGTAGGTACACTTCCTCCTCTAGAAAGACAGAGCTCCCCAGGAAAAATGATAAGAAGACTGTATCTTTACGGCATGCGCATTTGCTCACATGGGTTATGATGTAGTATGGAGATTCAAATGCTGGCCATTCCATCTCCCGCACGCCGGACAAAGCATCCGACATGAAAGCCGGATTTATTGAGCAAGGCGTTCCTAGCGATAGCCCTGGTACAAATGATCAGGAATTAAGCTCGCCAGCTGATATCCAGCGCCCTCGGTCAGCGCTACATTCTGGCGACTTTCGAGAAGGGGCCCGTCAGGATTCGCAATCATTACCGCAATCACCGCTACATGGACAAGATACCGGCTCACGGTTTCCCCTTCTGGGCTCTTCACCAACTGCCCCTTGGTTCACGGCCCCCATTTTTGCATCGCCCTCGAGAACGCAATCTACCACAATCAGTGTGTCTGATGAGAACGTGAGGCCACCATCCCGCTCACGGGCACCGTCGGTGGGCTCCTTCTCTTCTAGTTACGTCCTAAAGGCGCCGACAAGCCCTCTTGTATACCAGGCGAACAATACCGATTTAGATTTTTCCTCCAGAATCGATTCAACTGAACAACTTGGTCCCTTGGAGAGGGCCAACCGTCGTCGTACGCTACCGCCAGAGACTTTCCGGCACCTTCAATCGTCACCCACAACCCACCGAGGAGCATTCAACTTCCAGTCCGACCATTCCCCTGGGAAATGGAATGATTCGCTCCCGTTCCACCATTATAATCCACGCCGGTCTTTAAACTCAGCGTATACCCTTCAACTAGCGTCTTCGGTGCAAAGTCCATCCTCCAGAATCAGGCGGCCCTCGTTTGCTGCGGAAAAGTCTTCCAGGCCGCATGCTCCATTAGTTGGGTCCTATGAGGAATCCATTTTACGTGGAAGAATGTCAATGAATCCATCAAAACCACTCGATTTCACAGCTCAAATAGGTGTTTTAGGGAAAGGCAAATGTAAAGCGAATCTCAAGTGCCCACCCCACGTCACCATTCCGTTTCCAGCAGTTTTCTACAGCTATCCCACTTCGGGGAGCGGTCGCTCGATTTCGGACGATAACCCTAGTCCTTACGTTGGCTTGATAGACTTGGAGAACTCTCTTCCAAAGGACACAACAGCTACAAGTCGACGCCGCAGACAGCAGCAAAGCCCCGCACGTGTCTGCGGTGAAATGACAGACAATCCACCACCGCCTAGGGCCAATGACCAAGATACTCTTCGCAGAAGAGAGAAGAGACACAGGAGGGCCGAATCACCCAGATGTCCACCAGGGGGCTGCTATCGAATCCCTCAACAGGGCCAGCTCCAGGTCATGATAAAAAATCCGAACAAGACAGCTGTGAAATTATTCTTGATTCCATACGATCTCAGCGACATGGAACCTGGAAGCAAGACATTTATTCGGCAGAGAAGCTATTCAGCGGGTCCTGTCATCGATATGCCGTTAACTGCACGGAAGAACTATGGGACCGATCGTCCAGAGGTGTCCTTGAACTCATCGGAGGACCCGAAGGACAAGCCTATCCTGAGGTATCTGATACATTTGAACATATGCTGTCCGTCCAAGGGCCGTTTCTATCTACACTCAAGCATCCGTGTTGTTTTTGCTAATCGAGTTCCTGACGGCAAAGAAAGGCTCCGGAATGAGATCCAGCATCCGGAGCCGCGATATGCGCCGTATAAGCCTGCTCGTGATGTCAATCAGACGCAGTTGAATACGAAGCTAGTAACGGATGGTGGATGCCGAAGATCAGCTGCTGATCAAGGATCTATTCCAGCTTCATTACCCTATCTTGCTTCCCCATGTGGACAAGAGGGTCAGCCTGCAACACCAATACCAGCCATTGAAGCACAGACCGTCTCTAGTAACTTAAAGGATGCCCGGTCGGGGCAGCGAGCTCCTCATCCTTTCCGGCCCATTCCATCCCTAAGGGAAGAAGTACTTCCCCTGCATGATTACGATGCAGCCGAGCCCTATCAAACTGGTAGCGGAACGTATAGTAAACTCACCAAAGGAGACCTTGGATACGGTGGCTATCCATTCAGCCCCATGGGCGGCTCTGAAGCCGGCGAAAGCCTACTCGCCAAACGACTGAGAGGACTAGATGTACAGAAGCATAATTCATCGGGCATCAATTAAAGCCACCCAAGATTACCAAACCGCCCGTCGACACACTCCACCTAGGCCCGCTCCACATCTCTATCAGTATAAATCGTCTTATCTAGTCTTTCCTTTTGCTATCTCTTTTTCTCGTTGACTTGTTACCACAGTGCAGGATACACGCTGCCTAACTGACATTCAAGGTGCAGGCTCATCTTCTGGACATGAACACAATCGCCCCCCGCTTTCCACAATCCTACACGGGCCAGCCAGGGCGCAAAACATACGTACTTTAATACCCAAGTTCTCATATTTTCAATTCACGGCGTCAACAATGCTTCGGAGTCCAGGAAGTCTCCTCTCTTTTCACTGATTCGTTTATTTTGTCAAGGCGTACAGAGTTCAAGTTCAAGTGGCGGTCATCTGTCTTGCGAGTATTGAGTGTTTTCTAACGTGTTTTGCTCTGGTTGTGTGGGAGGTTGGCTACTTAGGTTAAATATACGGTTAAACAGAATAACACATACGCATATACGTTGACAGAAAGTTCTCTGAGATATACCTTTATCTATTCGTACCTGATTGCGCCAGTGACTACTAACTCACCTAGATATCTGCGAACTTTTTTCTTTCCAAGACCAAGCTCGGCAATACGACGCAAGAAACGAGCCAGCAGGAAGATCAGTCGTCCCCTATGCGGGCAGTTACTTCTAAGTACGCAGCACAAAGTCCCAAGATAGATGATGTATTTCCATGGGGCCATATCACACGTTTTACCCTACAAGTAAACGAAGTTCGTTGGATAATCTCCATTGAGAACCATTTTATGATCTCTCTACTTCTTTATGCCTGCTCTTCGTGTCTGCTGGTATTTACTGGCTGTCTCAAGCATGGGATAGGAATTCGAGACCATAGCTGAACCCCGATGTCTCCATATATCCCCGTCATCTCTACCTATAAACATGGACGTTGTATACTAATTTGGACGAGTACTTCTCATAATACTTAGATTTTAATCTTGATAACCGCTTCCTGTAATATATACTGTATCTCATGAGCCTGCTGCTAAGCCAAAAGTTGGAGGATCAATGATTATGTGGGGTCTCGTTAATGGCTCGTATCAAAAAGCTCTAGAGCGAAGTGGTCTTTTGTAATCATTCGTTGGGTAGCTGGGCCAGCCCACGAGTAGCAATCGAAGTCCACCCTAACTGACAGGAGCATAGATATTACGTATTGTATCTTAGTTGAAGATATGTTAGCCCTAATGGGAGTGAAACGAAAAGAGTCTACAAGCTGTCCAGAATTTCTAGTACAAGTTGTTGGTGGCTAAGCCTAGTGCCTCAGGCTGTCTAAATATATACTAAATGTGCAATGGTACGTGCATATCAACCAGACTGAACAAGGTGACATCAACTCTTGCCAACACCACTTGACCACACACGCAAATTATACAGAAAGAGACTGAAGTTGTTTATCTAATTTGAGTCTAAATCCAAAGGGGATGGTGCTTATATTGGTCGTATATGTCAAAACTTGGCCTGGCCAACTATTACTATCCTAGCCATTGCATTAGATGTCGTCCAAAATTGGCAGCTGACCAAACACACAATTTCGAGGTATACCTCAGCGCCGTAATAGACTTATTAATGTTTAGCCTGCGTGCTCGACGATCTCGTTCACCAGGACGCCGTCCTTGACGTAGGACTTGATTTGTTCGGGAACCGGGCACTCCTTGGTATCTTCGTCTGTTCCCTCCTTTGGGGGAAGCATGATATTGATCGCTGTGCATTTGCTGGAGAAAACCTCGGTATTCAAGCTCTGTGGGCCGAGATAGACCGTGGCACCGTCGACCTGGTCCAGCAAGAGCGTTGGCGCCACACCGTCGATCTGGAGAGCGAATTTGGTACACTTAATGACATCAAGGCTGCTCACGAGGGAGTCAACAATGATGGAGAGTTCCTTGCAGTTGTCGATGGCGATGGCGTTGGCCTTGCTAGACACCTTCACAATGGTCTTGTTGCAACGGGAGATAAGGATAGACTGGTTCTGCTGGGCAGGGATCTCAACGATTTCACCCGCGTTATCGAAGTTCTCGATGTACCACTTGTTACTCTCGAGCTCCTTACGAGGAGGTTTGCGGACGCGCATGCTCTCCGGCTTAGGCTTCTTGCTCGGGGCTGGAGACTTGGAGCGAGAGATGCTGCCTTGCGAGTCAGGACGCTCCGGAACGGTTGAGCTTGCGCGAAGGCTAGGGTTCTTGTGCGTCATTTCGGACTTGTCGACTTTCCGGAGACCAGAGGTGATAGCCTCACCCTGGTTCAACTGAGCAAAAACAGCGGACATATCTCCTCCCGGGGCCGCACTGGGCGGCGGAGGAACGCCAGGTGGTGGTGGGGGTGGTGGAGGAGCTCCGCCAGGCACGTTCAGTGTCGGCACAGGGGGTGGGGGAGGAGGGGGAGGAGCGGAACCGCTGGCTCCGGTGCTAGGACCGCCTTTGACTTGTCTGAGGGCTTCCAGCGCATCGATGCCGTTTTGCTCATTCCATGTCAGGCCCTTCGGGTAGTGTTTCTTGAGGTAGGCAGCAAGGGACTTGAAGACCTGATAGTAAGATTGGATGTACTGGACGTGAGTCTTATCCCTAATAAGAACGTAAGTACTTTGGTCCGCGCGTGAATAAGATGATAAAGGTCTTACTTTTCCTTGTACTCCTTCAAGACCTTGTTGCCGTAGTATTCAATGCCACCAACGATCTCACTAACAAAATCTCCTGGCTTAGACTCAAAGAACCATCCCAGAGCCACGATACCTTCCGCGACCGCGCTGAGGTGGTTGAAAAGAGGAGAGGCACGATTCGACTCGCGGATCATATTGATAGAATCGGAGGCAGTGTGAAGCTCTGTCATGAGCTCTGGGGGTTGGGGCTCGGGCTTCTTCGCCTTCGTCGAGACATAAAGGTAGGTGCGCTCAGCTTCAAAAGCTTGCAAGACAGCTTTCGACTACAAAACCAGTCAGTACGCTGTCGCAACCGCAATATAATGACGTTCGGTTGGAGAGCCTCACTTGCTCAGCGACAAGGTCTCCAATTTTATATCCAAGGTCCACGAAGTTGCGCACGTCCTTATTGATCAATGTATCGAAGTCTTCAATTTGAGGAGGGACGACAGGAGCTGCAGGGGCCGGGGGAAAAGCTGGCTTGGGCGGTTCAGGAGCAACGGTCTCGGGAGCAGCGGCGGCATTGAGTGTTTTCGGCGAACTGGGGTCATCCAGTCCCATAGCCATATCCTCCAGGCGGGAGGTCGCGGCTTCCAGCCTATTACATCATTAATGAAACGAAAAGATATGAGTGAAGCACATGATAGATGCTTCGCATGGCAGCTTCCTGTGCCCTATGCTGGGGCAGGCTGATTTGGGATCGTACCGCTTAATAAGGGTAGTTAAATTATGCATATGGCTGGTCGCCATCTTGAATGGCCCCTATAATTGCAAGGGAAGAGGTCCCGAAGACAACTCAAGAGGGATGAAAGATACAGGGAGAGGAGAGAGCCCGACACCTCAAATGGCAGTTACAGAGGGACAAGTGACAGTACACTTGCCCGTAACTATGAAGTAAGCTGTGACTGTTAGAATCGTAAGTTGCAACGGTGTCGGTTCCCAAAAGATGATGCTCCTTATCCCGTGCCTGAGGCCCGGAGCTCCACGAGTGGGTCTTTACGGTACAATACACAACACTGGCTGTTTCGTACACTGTACACTATGACGTTGGCGGTAAATTTTGGTAATTCAACCACATGTACGGAGTAGTTATGGTTTTCTTTAGATGCGATAAGAACTTCTACTACGGATACTGAACCCCGCCAATTCGGACATTGGTTACGCATTATTACCTAGCAATAATGACAGGACAAAGCGGCGCTCCATCTTTTGACAGTGATGTGGACTTTTGCACACTGGGCATGTTCATCCTCGGTATGCTATAACACGCCTAAATCGGATGAACTGTCGAAACCCTACGGTATACTTACGAAACTCCTTTGTCTCATGCAGATGATATTGACTTCGGGGGCATTAGACCTAATGTCAAGAACATCCTCGGGGGTGCAGCGTCTTTCGCGGTTGTCAGCGCTCGCCTAGTCGCTGGAAAGGAACACTCCCACTCTGTTAGCTGGATTGTCGATGTTGGCTCTGACTTTCCCTCCGACGTTCTGGATGTCATCAATACCTGGGGCACGGCATGCGTGATGAGAGAAGACAATAGCCGATTAACCACCAGGGCTTGGAATGGCTACGGCCCCAATGAGAAGCGCGGTGAGTACCTGATCTCCTTGCGCATGAATACCAAAAAGGATACTGATAGACTGCAGACTTCAAATACTTGACCCCTAAATTACGACTGGAACCTTGGATGCTATCCGATTCCCAGGTCTTCTCCAAAACATTTCACATGGTCTGTTCCGCAGAACGTTGCGTCTCTATTGTGCAAAATATACTGCAGCGGCGAGAAGAACTACGACGAGAAGGCAAAGCACCTTCCAGTAGCCAGGCTTCAGAGAGGCCCTTCTTTGTCTGGGAACCTGTGCCTGATCTCTGCACACCCGAAGAGCAAGAAAAGTTTTTTGTCGCAAACCGGGTAGTAGATGTGGTAAGCCCTAATGAACTGGAGCTGGGAATGATGTTTGGACAGACGGGGTGGAATGAAGAGAGCGCATTTGGGAAAGATATCGTGAAACGCATCCTTGGTTCGGGCATTGGCCCGAACGGAAATGGGCACTTGGTGATTAGAGCAGGAAAAGATGGAAGCTATGCATTCGCAAGAGGTCAGAGGATATGGTTGCCCGCTTACCATCAGCCAGATACTTCAGCAAATACGCCAGTAGTCGATCCGACTGGTGCAGGTAATTCTTTCTTGGGTGCACTGACTCAAGGAATGGTGACTGCTGATAGGATCCCAACCAAGATCGTTGGCTCAGTGCTTGCAGGATCTGCTGTCTGGGAAAGGGCATTGGAAGCGTTGGGCAAGCAGGGTTATATACTGTCCTCTCTTATATTCGCCACAGTTGCCGCAGGTTTTGTGGTGGAGCAGATCGGAGTACCCCATCTGTCTACGTCTACCGATGAAAGAGAACTTTGGAACGGAACTGAATTCACGGAACGAGTCCGTCTGTACACGCAGCGATTGTATCGAACACTTGAAGAGTCTCCCCAGAAGCACTTGCAGATCAATTGACCGATTGAAGAACGCCCTTCTATTGTCGTACAGCCCACAATAATATGAAACAAATACCTATCATGCCATATAAACCTTCCGAAGGGTTTCACTGTAGCCCATGCTTCCCCTTTATGACTCGTGCTTTGCAGCTTGCTGTCTCTCGTGTTCGATAATCTGTTTGCTCCAGCTATAGTGGAACAGTAGAATGTTAGTACGTGCAATCTTTGGCAGTGAACTCCGTCGGTGGTGAACTGACTAGCGACTGGGGAAGAATCTGCCGGGCTCTGGCATCCTGTCACGGCGTTCCCGGTCGGCACTAATGCTCCATGTCACGGCACAGATTCCAATAACAGCTGCTCCTATGATAGCAGTGTTGGCCCTCCAATTCGCGGGCTGAGCGTACCAGCCTCCAGCGGGAGACCAGACTTCCTTGGGATACCTGAGAAAGCGATCAGTCAGCCTCACACGGCATCAGGAATTCAGGGAGCATCAATCGCATACGGGATCTTGCCGCCTCCGCCCATTGTGGTAGGAATAAAATTGAACAATGGTAGGGGAAAACGTGGGCGATAGCTTGCTAGGGAAGCGTTGTTCTAGCGGGTTGAAGCCGAAATGGCCGTCGACGTCCCTCGTCCCAGAACCCGTGACGCTAGTTCCATATACGGTTTAGCGTCACCCTGGACTTTCTCACACGACTCGCCGGTCCCGTGACTTCCGCCGAAGCTCGACTTTTCTCCAGCGGTCAAAAGTTCATACAATATCGACGTGGAAACCCCTACACTAAACCTCCACGCAACGCCCCGGGCAATCCAATTTCGTTTTCGCTCATTCCAATCGCCCTTCGGCTTCAGGTTTCCCACTTCCACAGTTGCCCAGATGAAGAGGCTGCAGCTCCAACGATGGAGCAGTTCGGTCCTTTCGCCGCGGGCCCGAACTGGTGGCCGCCTGCAGCAGCATCTGTACTATAATTTGCGTCGCCAATCGACCGTTCCATCTGCTCCTCAGGCGGAGAATGAGCCATTGTTTGAGGAACAATCGCTGAATTCGTCAACTCACATCCCCCAGTCCTCCCACTTCAAATACCTCCTCCCTTCTCCGCCGGTCGAGGCCGCACGCGAGTCCGCAAAACTTGCCGCCCTTCATGCACGCCTCTACCTCCCCTCCCGACTACCGCTCGAGACATTAGCACGCTCTCTGGTCGATTCTTCAGCCGACCCGAATCCTAATTTCAACAATGAAGCATTGGCTTCGCTCGGCAATGACCTCCTGAGCCACTACACCTCCGAATACCTTGTTTGTACATATCCTCGACTCCCCTTAACCGTCATCTTCGCGGCAATGTATGCGTATGTCGGCCCCAAAACTTTGGCTGCAATGGCAAAGGAATGGGGTGTTGAGATGGCTGCAGTGCCTGGTGGGGAGGTTGATCCCGGCCTCTTGCAGTTCAAGAGAGTACTCCCAGGTACTGATGTGACGGCGGAACCAGTTACTGGCACAGAGAGACCCAATGAACACCGGAAATCATGGAGAAAGTCAATGACCTCCAGAGTTGTTTACGACAATGAGTACGGAGATCCTATCAGGGCGTCCGGCGAGTCGGCCGCCCCAGAATCCCAGAATACTCAGGGTGTTACTGCAGAACACGCCAACGCGACATTTGTGCGTGCTGTGATGGGCGCCATCTATCTTCATGCGGGTAGACCGGCTGCCAAGCGATTTTTTGAGCAACATTTCCTCTCTCGTCACCTCAACATCTCGGACCTCTTCAACTTCTCCCAGCCGGCTCGTGACCTTTCCCGACTATGTGCGCGAGAGAACTTCGAGCCACCTGTCGCAAAGATCATCAGTGAAACTGGTCGCAAGAGCAGACACCCTGTCTTTGTCGTTGGTATTTTCTCTGGTCAGGATAAGCTGGGAGAGGGCGCTGGCGCCAGTCTGCTTGAGGCTCGATCCAGGGCTGCCGTGGCTGCGCTCAAGGGCTGGTACCTATACAGCCCATTGAACGTGCGTGTCCCTAGCTCCATGGAAGAAGAGGGCGCTGCACCCTGGAAGCCAGTCCACGTGGACTTGGGTGAGGTGATCGTGTAAGATGATATTGCAAAGAGAAAGAGACACGCGTCAACGTGGAAAAGGTGTTACATTATATGACATGACTTGTCGTCGACGGGAGCAAGAGCACATTACATATTATCTATTCGAATTTGCAAGAACAGGTTTTGTACAGTATGGGAAATCTATTTCATTCGTCTGATGTCTTCTGCTGAACCCTTTTTTATCTTTATTTTTTAACTTTTTTTTCTCGTTTGTCTTGGTTACACATTTGCATTTCCACCCCAATCCGTTTTAGACAGGAAACAGTCCTTAGAACGTAGTCGTTGTAAGGGCTGATTCTTAGACAAAAGTACATAGATGTATGTACCGAATGAATGCATATTACATGATCTCAGCTTGCAGAGTACTTGAGACTCACAATATACCGCGGCAGTCTTACAATTGCAGGGATGCGTCAACTACACCAAAGACGTGATTTAAGGGGATCTACTCGGAGGGGTTGACAATCTCATCCTCCCAATCCCTACCGCTTCGGTCTGTGATCATCTGAACGTGTCCATCGAGGTATTTGCCGTAGTCATCCCAAAGTTCATCAACCCCCGACCCAAACAGATTCTTCCAAAAGCCCGGACGTCCGTTTTCCAACGTCTCACTCTCACCGATATATCCGCTTCGCAGTAGCCGGTCGTTCAACATTCCAACTGCGCCTTTACCAATCCGCACATCCTCCAGCCACTCTAGGAAGAATGCTGTATGCTGATAGCCCTGGTCCCATTTGTCTGCTCTCTCTTGGGCGGATGTCGGCCGTTTCCAGTGCGGCGGAACGAAGCCCGCTTTGAGACGCACAAAATCCGCGATGCCCTCGATCAGGCCTCCGGGTGGACGCGGCACAGAGACATTATCCTGGCGGGGTGCCGTATGCTGATAACAGTGGACCAGCTCATGGGTAAGGACACCGACTATCTCGGCTCTTGGATCGCGCAGCTTCATGGCGGTATGGATATACTGGAGAGACACATGAATCTCCTTATGGTCATCGTCCAGCTCCATACCGGTCGTGTAGGCTACACCGCCAATGTCACGGAGAAAGAAGGTTACGGATCGAGTTGGCGGTATGGAGGGTGTGAAGGTTGGGGTTGGACCCTTGGATGTGGTGACGGTGTGCGGTTCATCTTGCGAACCGGGTGGGGTGTAGAGGTTCTCGATAATATCAGCTAAGGCTTTGTCGATGGTAGAGGCAACGTCCGGTACGAGGAGTAAGAAGGCATCGGAGCCGGGGTGACGTAGATCATTGATCTGGAGACGAAGCTTGGGTCTGGGGGGCACGGTGGACTGTTTGTTTGGACTAGGGTCGGCCGGGGAGATGGCGGTGGGGTGAGTGCGAGTATCAACTGGTGACATCTCGATTTGAATCCCGTACAATAATCGAATGAGCAAGGAAGCGCCCGGAAGAATGTAGATACCGCGTCAAGGTATCCCCACAAGTGTCAGTAAGCGCGAGATATACTTCGACTGGAATGTTCGTCATACTGGGAGTAAATCTGTAGGTATGCACGGAGTAATCATGGGAGCTAAGTTGCCAAGAATGGTACTATAGAGTTCCAGAAGGCCTACGCCTTCTAGAGTGGTATTGTGGTACTCCGTACAGTCGGGACTTATTGATGGCCGGTGTCGCTTCGCGAAGTCCTCTCCAATAAATGCATAATATCCCTTGAACACAATATATCGGGATTTTCCGTCATGTAATCCTCAGGCTGTCGTTGACATCGAAATCGTACAGCCAAGCCCATAACCCGACAGTTTCTTCTGTAGGAACTTTTGTTTTTAGAATCCTCTTTTATATCGACTACAATAACTAGGCGGACTTACCCGCCGGATTGTAGTAGTCACTGGGTGGTATTATTCTCGAGGTCAATATAACGCTCTGATAAACCGGTCTTGAACACCACAATCGGGAGTGGTTGGTCCACGCTTGGACCTTCGAGCCTGACGGAGGCTCACAAGTTGAGGTCATCAAATAACCCTTAGTGCTCATGGCAATCTTTCCTTGTAGTTGAGGCGGAATTGATTGCGCTACCACTGCACTGTACATTGTGTTGCACCAATGCACATATCTTGAGGTTCATTAGTGCCCGCTCTTCTGAGGCGGCCATTGGAGCAATAGTGATATTCGACTGCTGACACCAACAATCAACCCGATCTTCCGTAAGAGGGTCTTGATCTACTCGGTTTTAGTCTTCGGTCGCTGAATGTCTCTGTACGAATATAGTACCTAATTAGATAGTCCGCAGATATTCCATCTCTTGTCAAGTGTCATAGAGTGGCGGTCTGGCCTGTCAGAAAGTCCAAAAGTAAACAAAAGGTGCGTAACACTGTTGACAATCTGGGAAGTGTTGACTTTTCCTGAGTAGGCACACTATAACTGATCATGGATCCAGGAATTTGCTTTCACTAGATACGTAGTACCTCCTCCGAAGTAGTACCTAGTACAGACTACGGAATATAATTCCATTCCATGTAGTAAGTAAGGTACTAGTAGTAAGGGTATTACTGCGAAGTACAGTACATGTTGCATGCGCCCAGATCTATCCACAAGACCTAGTTCGGCGGGCGCATGCCTCTTCAACCGA
This sequence comes from Aspergillus pseudonomiae, assembly GCF_009193645.1. NCBI lineage: Eukaryota > Fungi > Ascomycota > Eurotiomycetes > Eurotiales > Aspergillaceae > Aspergillus > Aspergillus pseudonomiae. Next base: position 35,943 of record NW_022476051.1, on the reverse strand, counting down.
ATCAGCCAATCGATCTATTCCAATTGCCCATCGATGGATCCTCCCATATTACCTAGTGCTGTAGTATGCCACCTTTGTCGCGGCTCTTTCTTGACATGACGCATGGTAGGTATTTGGTCCAAGTGCCCACGCCGACCGGCGATCGTGTGGAGCAGCCAGACGGACCTGTGGGAGGCCAATGATGATTGGATAGTATGTCATTTAGATCCATTGAAATCTACTTTGTATTGTGGGTTTGGAAAAAAAAGAAGAAAAAGAAAGAATTGTAAAATTATCTGTGATAATCACGTAGACCCGGATTAGTGATTAAAGAAGTTACTTGACTTGGGAAATCCGGACCTCTGCGGAGCATAATATATGGAACTAGTGGGAAATATATATACGTAATGAATGTAAACAAAAAAGAAAACAAACCAAGAATCGGCAGAGATATATGTGTAGGACTGCGTGTATTCTATTGCAATACATCATTTCAATTTAGTTACTTAGATATTAGTAAGCACAGCAATGCGATCTTATCATTTTTCTTCTCTTTGTGTGTACCTTAATGAAACATTCTTTTTACATTGCGATCGTGATACTGCATTGTAAAAGTCGTTGGGCTGCAGAGGCCTCAGGCGCATTCGACCCCCCACTGGCGGTTTCCGTGGCCAATGTTGCGGGTAAACAAAGCGGAAAAAAAAGATCCAGGGAACCAACGACCCGACTCGGTTTCCACCACTTCCTTCGCTGTCGCACGTCAACACTTGATTTTGACCAAAGGACTTCTTGAGCTTCGTTTGAGTAAACCCTTATAAAATTGCTCTGATTATCTAAAGAGTGTGGAGTTTGAAGCGCTTATCGGCGCGTCTATTCGCTTATCGCTCCTTCCGTTGCGAACCCCCCCCCCGTCGCCGTAGGCCATCCTCGGAAGTGTCGCCGTCAGGATAGTAGCTTCCTCCTCATCATCATCTTCCTCAACTCGCGCCTCCCCTCACATCGACCATAATCAGGGTATGTATGAGCTCCTTCCTCATCGATATCGTCTAGATTGTTTGGCCTAGGATGTCTGTTCTTCTCCAACGTTGTCTTTGTAACCATAATCATTCACACTCACATTCACACTCACATTCACGTTCACAATCGCACACTTGCTTTTGGCGCACCTGTATCTAAATTTCAGCTTATGCTAATTATTCAAAATGGGTCTCTATAGCCTTTCCTCTTTTGTGACTGAGCTCACATTCTGCATTTGGGTCTTAACCCTCTACTTCGCCTCCCCCTTTTACTTCTCCATCCAACTTGGATGCCAACCTATCTCGACACTCGAGTCTATCTTGATCCTTTATGTGAAGACTACCCGACGTCTCCTCGTATACTCCGACCCTGTCCTTCTATATGTCCTCCGAGTTGTCTGTCGTATTGAGCATTTTCTCGCACCCAACATGGAAGCAAAAGCTACAGAGCTACTGACGGTCCTGAAGAACAATAACCTTGCGATTGATGTCAAGGTCAGCCACCTGCTGGGCATCAAATCCGATATTAAACAGAAAAATGTCCCCGATAATGCTGTGGACTTGATCTTCGAGAGCCTACGGCTAGCGATCTCATCTCATCACGCCGCCCTTTACGCAGCTGGTTTCTCTACGCTTGGCCACTTCCTAAAGCGGCTGTTCATACAGGACCAGGCTCATATCGTCTCCGCTTATGCCCGTCACTTTTGCCCTGTACTTCTAGAGCGCCTGGGGGACCACAAAGAGCGTGTCCGCGCTCAAGCTGCTCAAATATTTACCGACTTATGGCCAGCCGCCAGCGCCGACGTAGAGCACTATGTGCTCGAAGTAGCCTTGACGGGGAAAAACCCCAAGGCCAAAGAGACAAGCCTGATATGGCTATCGAACGTAGGTTGATACCCTTCTACCATTGCATCGTTTACTTAACCGGCGTTCGCAGATGTCGAGAAATCATGGTCTCCTTTTCCGGTCATATGTGCCGAGCGTGGTCTCATGCTTAGAAGATGCAGATAGTTACGTGAGACACACTGCCAAATCGACGGTAGTCGAACTATTTCAGTATGATCTCCCGTAGGGTTAAGTGGTTTGTTTAGGATCAGTCGTGTGGCTGACAAAGGGCTTAGGGATGCGCCTGCACGGGCTAAAGCAGACCTGACCAAAGAAATGACTGCCCAGAACGTTCGTCAATCGATCGTGAATGCAGTTTATGCAAAAATCGGACTTGATGACCACTCTTCCACAGCTCGCCCGCGCTCACGAGTAGAGCCTCGGTATACCCCCTGCGCGGATACTCACCCTCTACGTTCCGCCTCTCGAGCAGAGGCTGTGCACCAGCAGCCTGCTGCTGTGGTCTCCTCAGCCCCTGTAAGACCCTCTAAAGAAGGTTAGTTTACTTCCCTCTGCATTGATAACCATGTTGTGCTAACGCTTGCTGGCCACACCAGTGGTTGTGGAACCAGAACCGATCAAAAGCCGCCCTGGCTCATCAAAGAGCGAACAGGAACGGACTACAGCCGCGGCTTCCGATATAGAAAAAGCATCACACATGGAGTCTGCCCAACAGAGCTCCCAGGATGCTGAAGCTCCTCAGCCGCTTCATGCTGAAACACCGAAGCACGTCGAAGATCTCTTCCGCGTGCTGTCTCCTGCTTTCGAGGGCCGCGAGTCCGAGGACAATTGGAGACACCGTGAGAAATACATTACTTCTCTTCGCCGACTTGCTTACGGCAACGCACCCCAGGACTTTCCTCAGCCTTTTTTTACCGGGATCAAGTCGAATCTCGATGGTATTTTCAAAGCAGTCAATTCCCTTCGCACCACTTTGTCCACCAATGGGTGCCTCTTGATCCAGGATTTGGCCAAGATTGGCGGGTCTCGAATGGACCCGATGGTTGAGGTCATCATGCAGAACCTGATCAAGCTTTGTGGCGGAATGAAAAAGATTAGCGCTCAAAACGGTAATGTCTGCGTCAACGACGTTTTGGCAAATGTGACTTACACTCCACGTCTCTTGCAACACGTGACGAGCGCATGCCAGGACAAGAACGTCCAGTTACGTCTCTATGCTGCAGGGTGGCTTAAAACGCTACTCAACAAACAAAGCCATCACAAGAGCTCTCTTGAGCATGGTGGCGGTTTGGCACTTCTTGAAAAGTCCCTGAAGAGGGGACTCACCGATGCTAATCCAGGCATAAGGGAAGTGATGAGGGGCGCCTTCTGGACTTTCCATCGGATGTGGCCTGCAAGGGGCAACAAGTGAGTTATTCCCTTTCATTTATGAGTGAATGGTTGTATAACACCTCACAGTATTTTATCCGATCTCGACAACAAGACCCGCCACCTACTCGAAAAAGATCCGGCAAATCCAAACCGAGATCAACTGAGCTACTTGTCAAGCGACACTCTCACCGCGCCTAGTCGCTCTGCCTTGAAAGAGGCTATTGCAGCGCATAAAAAAGCTCGTCTTGCACCAGCCAAGACGTTACCTCCACGACCGGAATCAGCCCAATCTTCATTTGGTGAAACGAAGACATCCGACGCCCCGGTGAAGTCTGCTGGGCGCACCGCTCGGGCACCTCTTTCTTCACTTTCTTCGGCGCCTATGCGACCTGGTGCTAAACCCCGCCGACCTGAACTGGCGCGCCCCGCGACTGCCGATCCATATTCTTCTCGAAAAACCGCCGCTACAGATGGCGTTCAGGTTGGCAGCTCGCCAAGACCTAGGAGGGCAGTAAACCCGGGGCAGGCGTCCAGCTCAACTAAGAGCAAACCCAAGAAACTCGATATCCCCATGACAATGGCTGTCGACCCAGTTGCATCTAATGCGAGTAACGAAAACGGAACCCAGGCGACTAGTAAGGTGAGAAAGCGTTCCAGCTTGTCTGAACAATTCGCTGCGCTCAAGCGAGGTATTCGGACCAGAACATCCCCCAAAACAACGCCCAGAGCATCCCCCGAAACATCTCCCGAAACATCTCCCAAGTTATCCCCCCAAACACCCCCCAATCAACCAGATGATTTCGATATAAATGCACTGGGCGAATTGTCTATCAATCGGTCAGATCGTCGCGATGAAACTGCCCTGGGAGAATCATCCCCCGATAAACCAGATCGTCATGACGAGATTGCGCCGGGCGACTTGTCTATCAATAGATTAGATCGTCGCGATGAAAATGTACCGAGCGCATCACCTACCAACGGTCCAGATCGTCGCGACGAAAATGCCCAGGGCGAATTGTCTATCAATAAACCAGATCATCGTGATGAAACCGTCCTGGGCGAATTGTCTATCAATAGATCAGATCGTCGTGATGAAACCGTCCTGGGTGAATTGTCTATCAATAGATCAGATCGTCGTGATGAAACCGTCCTGGGTGAATTATCTATCAATAGATTAAGTCGTCGCGATGAAAATGCACCGAGCAAATCGCCTGCTAGTGAGCCAGATCGTCACGATGAAAAGCCGATTGGTAATGTTGAAAATACACCCCAACCCCACCGACGTGTCGAAGAAGCCGAGCCTTTTTACGCACGCTTCAAGATACGCAGTCGCCTGATGAACAAACGAAGAAACATCAGCCCACATTCCGAACAGCTAGAAAATGCGAAAGAGATGGTCAGGGTTGCGGGACAACGAATCCGCTCCAGGTCATTCGACCTTTTTGCATACCGAAAACTACAGGACCTTATTCATTATCATGGGGAGAAACTCTTCACTCGGCCAGTTTTCGATGATTTGCTCGATGGGCTGTTGGTGGAGTTGCGCGAAGAACCGAGCCCAGATAGAAAACACAATGGTGACTATGCAGACGTGAAGACCCAGGTCGTTGGTACACTTCGTCTGTTGGAAAAGAGCTGCCCGAACCTCTTTGTGATTCACTACGATGCAATAGACGCCATCTTTCATGCCAGGAGATACTTCGAAACCAACTCTTGGATTGTGCAAGAACTCCAGCAAACCGCATTGGAGTGGTTTCGTAACTGTGAGCCATCAGGGCTCGAAGGCATGCTTGTTACACTTGTCGAATATGTACAACATGAGACGCGGGATGAACCGGGGTATCGGTCCATCCTCATGGCACTCTCTCTACTCACTGATCTGATTGGCGACGCAAACAAGAAAGGGACTTGGTTCTCGAATGAGATCTTGGAGCAGGTTGGGACAATAGCAGCAAGGGACGTCCTAGCCGAAGATACCGACATAAGAAAGAAGTCTATCGAACTCTGTGTTCAACTATATGTGATGTCTTGTAACGTGTATCAAGACAAGGGGGTAGCTTTCTGGAGGTTGGTGAGAGCACCCGAAGGGGGCACCCGGCAATTGATAATGTACTACATAGCCAAACAGTAGGCTCTGTACTCCGATACCCGTATTAATCAAATCAAAAATAATTCTTTTTTCAAAGGAGCTAGCTATATGCGGTTATTTAGGTGTTGTGGGTCTCGTATATTTGCTGCGATGTAATCAATAATCAGACAAATACCCCGAAAGAGCCCTCGACTGGTAAATCCAAATATTAGACGGTGACGAGAGCAGCGACGTTCGACTAGAATGATAGTCCATGATAACAGACGAGTGATCACTCGTCGGTATGTCCTCGCTCATCACATTTGATACCATCGATGCACTTGACTGTTCCCGAGGAACAATCTCCTCACGATCCAACAGCATTGGCTGCGATGATAGATTGCTCTGCTGGATATCCTCGAATGTAGGAATCTGATCAACTCCCGCCTTCTTCCCGTTAATCCTTATCTCCAGGCCATCAATAGTCCCTACTTCCGAAGACGTTTCATTCTTCCGGAATCCCTTACGAAAGAGTAGTCTCTCCTCGTGGGACACTTGGTTATTGGATTTATCCAACCTCCTCCTGTCCGCCTCTGTGAGCTTCCGTCTCTTGCCAAATTGCGCCAGCTCTTCCAGCTGCGGGAAGGTTATCTTTAATGGACGCGCAGCGGAGACGGCGGCCCAGTCTGTCTTTGCCAAGAGTTGACGTTTGATATGCTCTAGACGAGTGGGTTCTTTCGAGGATTGATGGCTTGGTGACAAAGATGTTGAGATCGCAGGGGACTGGATAGGAAGCGTTATACTGGTTCAATGTTATTTGCAACTTGCCGCAGATGTAGATTTACCTGCTTTGGATGACTGGTTTGATTCTCCTTGTCGTTCGGTGTCTGCTGATCAGGATCGTGGGCCTTGGTTTGCGTAAACTTGTGGAATAGAGTCACTTGTTGTGGACCTTGAGATGGTTTTCTAATGGCTTGTCTTTTGTGCTTGGGGGCGTTGGTGGTGGAATGCCGGTGTAGACGACCTCCTGTCCAGTCCATGGCTTTCTGGGTTAGATTGGTGCATGATATGATTGATGGTGTAGACGAAGTGTTTCGTTGTGAAGGGATGGATGTGTGGGAGTGTTGAAGTGTATTATGCATTCTATCAGGTGATCACTGGAGAATATCGATCCCTTTTAACTTGAATTATATCCATCCCCTTAATAGGGTCATCTTTTTTTTCGGTCAAGCATTGATATCAATAACAATTTCTTCTTCCTCCACCTCCTTCTCCTTTTCTTCCCCCATCTCCTCATCCTCCATCTCCTCTTCTTCCTTCTCTCTTTCCTTCTCCTCCTTCTCTGCCGCCTAATCTCTATATCAGTCTCCCATTAATTATCAATAGGTTAAGTAAAAGTAAATACATACCTTGCGCGCCTTTCGGTTGGCGCGTTGGCGCCACCGGCGCCGACAGCATGGGCACTGGGGGCACTGGTGGTGGGGGCAACAGGGCCAGCCTGCTGGTACATACCAATATTAGTAAGTATATCAGATAGTCATAGGTTTAACTTGCCTTGTCCTTCTTTGCCTTGTGCTGTCTTTTCCAAGGATTATTATCATATTAAATATATCTGTAATCAACAAGAATCTGACCTTCCCAGCGAAAGCTTGAGCATAAGTAAAAAGGAGTGGTCCAAGTTCACCCAGTCTCTGGGCGACATCATGTTCGATTTTGGCTCTGTCCTATTTAATCTTGATTAGTATATATTTGTTTACTAGTAATAGATATCACAGCCTTTAAGTAGAAATAATCTACTCTTCTTGAAGGTATTCAAGATAAACCTTTAGTAGAACATGAGGTAAGGCAGAACTCAGCATCGAGCCACCAGGTGACTTGAAGCTTTCAGGAAGAAGATGGCTCTACTTACAGCCATGATGAGAGAGGGGGGGGATGGCAGAGAGGTAGCGAATGATATGTATGAGATGCTTGGAAGCAATCTTAATAAACTTTGATACATCTTCGATCGAAGATGATTTGGTATGGGGTACAGATGGGGGCGCCTAGGGCTTCAATATATACACCCTGAGGCGCGTGATTTACATTCACACCTAAGGCTCAACTAATCATTCCCATGTAATTACAATCATTCGAGCCACCTAACTCACTCAGTCAGAAGGCTTTCAATTGAATGCTGAACGAGCATTCAATTCAGTTAGGTGATATTTTTATAGGGTGGTTCATTTCTAGAACCACACCCACAAATGGCGAACATCAGCAAATAAACCTCTTCCTATAAGTTATACTTTAACAACTGGGAAAAAAGACACCTTCTACAATACTCTAGAGCAATAACAGCAAAGCTCCTTATTAGTTACTAAATTCTGGTAGTAGTAACTGGGTCGCCTCTCCGACGCAATATATTTATTAGTCTTATTCTCTTGAGTGTTTTTAGTTCTCTGCCAGTTGTAAAACAACCCACATATACTGCGCATTCTTCATATCCTAATAACATAAGTCTCGGTAACCAAATGGTGTCTGCCCATATTATGCAGCAAACAAGAGAGGAATGTTAGGAAATTGTGTTTTCACTTTATCTGATCTTAGCATCCTTTGACTAAATATTTAATCACTTTAGACAGAAAGAATGTACACAACACTTCACTTTTTATAGCCCCGTTAAAGGAACAGGCTCAGACAGATATCAGTAATGAAAGCACCCCCAGCTTGTGATATCATATAGGAACGAGGATCGTGATCCACTCCTACAGAGAACGGTTCAACATGTTCCTGATTCGGGCTATGGTAGTATACTAGCTAAGTTTGTATTATAGTTCAAATCTATGTTATAAAAGATATCTACCAGCGCGGGTAGTGTAACGGTTATCATCCTTGCCTTCCAAGCAAGGGACCCGGGTTCGACTCCCGGCCCGCGCATAGCTTTTTGCCTTCGATTTTTTGTTCGCTCCGGAGCTGTAGATTAGAGAAAGGACAGGACTTGGAAAGATACATTCAGTCAGTCTATCGTCGATTTCCTACCCGCTACCTGCTGACAAGCGATGCCGTAGCCAACAGGCCCCAGACTAGCCCACCTATGCTGAAGTCTGAAATGCTCTAGGAAACGATCACAGCAAATGTGTTAACCACCAGTTATGTTTTTGAATATAAGCAACAACCTGTGTCGTGTTTTCAATGCACACATCAATAATATGACAGACAGCCTTGCTTCTAACAATGTTGTAAATGTACTGGAATCTATTGTGTGTCAAGCGCCATGTGTCAATTAGTCAAGGATTCGACAAATTGTAGGACACAAGTCATGTCTTATTTATATACATACAATATAGCAAGTAAAAAGCAAACGTTGGAGGCTACACTCAAATTGTAGAAGGTCTAAAGAAGGGTAGAGAGAGAGAGAGCTCTTGATGGGTGATACTCGGTATCAATAGTTGCAGCTAGTAGGGATTTCTTGAGGCTATCTGGTTCCTGTAACAATTGGCTATATATATACTACATACAGCTCAGGCCTGTTTCTATACTTAAGCTCTGTCCAATCTAGAGTAAAAAGAGAGATAGGAGCAGATCCAACCAAGACAAAAAAGGAATGCGCGGGCCGGGAGTCGAACCCGGGTCCCTTGCTTGGAAGGCAAGGATGATAACCGTTACACTACCCGCGCTGGTGATTGATGATTAATCCGTAATTCTGCAAAACAAAAACAATATACGATGTATACATACACTGTTCTCACACAACACTAAACATATCAGAGATGTATGTAGGATATTTTTGTGCCCCCCCCTTTTTTTTCTTTCACTTCCTATCGAATAAAAGTTTCCTTTCTAAGCATTAACCCTACTGGGAGCTCAAGTTCCCCTCGCTGAACAAAATATTAGTCTCCTTTACAATACGTTGATACCTATTTGGGTAGTAAGAGGATCTAGAAAGATGCAAGAATGATATGCACCGTCAACAAGGAGCCCAAGCTACATGTCTTGAAGAATAGCCCTTGCTTGCTATATCCGATACTATCCGCACAGCTCTTTTTTGGATAAGTAGAGAACATTTAATCACTGCATGCCTTCAGATTGCTCTAGCAATATCAATATATCATGAGTAGTGTTAAAATGGCTAAAGCAATGGTCTATAATTGACACTCATCAACCCACTATTGTACCGTAAATGATGAGAGACAAAAGGATAAACAAACACTCCGGCATATAGCATATCTGCGAGAGATACATGTAGCCCGCTTGGCCTGCAGTGGTCTAAAGGCCTTAAATTTAGTTCGCCGTCGCCCGAGACCACGATGGGAGTAGTGTACGCACCTAGCCATGGAAGGACAGTAGCGGCACGGGCCGGGCGATGAGCCGAATGATCCCTAGCCTGCGGCCAGCCACGCGAGTTATTCCGAGTAGGGCTCAAGGCTGCCATGTGGAGATGCAAACAGTGCAAAGTACCCGTAGTCACATGACCACTCGCTTGGACTATTTCACGCACGCTGAACCTCCCCTGTTCTTTTCCTTCCGACACATTTTCTTACACTGCAACACCAACCAACACCAGTCTTTACGCCGGGTCTGGATTGTGTCTGCCTTGATGTTGGCAGAGCCATGACACCTTGGCTGAGACAATGTGAGAGGTCTCGTTCAATAATTGATTATTATTTGGACCCCTGAAAAACTCAATAAATAATAATTGTAATACTAGGTGAGCTTTTTTTTTTTTTTTTTTTTCTCATTATTGTTTCGACGGCGGAGACACGGAAACCTCGTTTCCCCCTTTTCTTATGATGATCACCATTTTTATAAGCATAGTTCACCTGAGGTCTTCGGGCCGTTGAACGACAACCTTATATCATCTTTCACCTTTGTCTGATCTTGTCTCTGCCTGTCATTGCATTCTTACTTGTATTGCTTTTCTAAGTTCGAAGCTCATGACTGACTGGATGTCTATAGAAGATGGTAGACAGCCAATATGATGCGTTGCATTTGCGAAAAAAAAAAAAAAAAAAGATTATCTCTATGACTAGGCTACATCCTAAACAATCAAATAGAATTATTCATTTCTCATAAGGTTCCCGAAGGCCCCGATTATTATCCTCCGGTAGACGCATTGCTGCCCAACGTGGGCTTGAATGGGGCAGCCCATTGGCGAACCCACTGGTAATCGAAGTGTAGAGAAGGTAGTGGCCAGCAGTGACACATTGTATGTGTGCGAAATAAGCAAAAAAAAGGAGCAAATAATCATGGCAAGCCCCCTTTTTACTGTGTTGTCATGAAACAGGAACCCCTCACCCTGTCATCCGATGTACTTTCGTTCTTATCCAGTCCATAAGTGAAGCATGTTGACACAGACGCGCTGCAAGATGAAGTCGCAAAGTGTCAGACAGGGCGAGAAGAGGGGTTTATTGGTATGGCAACCCCTCCTCTCCGCAGTGACATGCAGTTGAGCAACATCTCTTCCATGTTCCCCGATGAGATGGAGGGGTTTGACGTGGTAGGGCTCACGACCAAACGATGGCAGGGAGTCAAGTGCAACCTTCACGAGGCAGAAGTGGAGCCCCAATAGGGGAGTGGTAAAACCAGATGGGAGGGGAGTGGGGAGGGGATGATAGGCGTAGAAGCGCGCGAGATATACCTGCAGGATTGGGTTCTGGCGAACGCCTTTTTTAGTCGCGGGAGGGAGATTGACCTCCAATGATGCAACGGACGGGAGGAGGACCCCTTTTTAAGGCCAATAAACGAACGGGCCGAAGTGGGACCCGCTTCACCGCCAGATTGGGCAAGTCCCGTTAATGGACCACGGGAAAGAGGATCCTTCGTCCCGCTGCCACGTCAAGTCTCCGTTATTGGCCGACTCAACACCGTCGCATGTTGCACCATCATCACCGCCATGTCGCGCAGCACCAAATCATCGCTCGCCATCCGCCCAGTGAGGCGCCGCTACTGCTGCAGAATGCGAGTCCGTCACGCCGCTCGGACGCTGCGAATCCACCCCACGCTTGCCATTTCTCTCCCTCCAAAGCATCTAAAAAGCCGTCGTTTCCCCCCCTCGGGATCCAGTTCTTTCTCGATCTTTTCTATTTCTGATTCAGACATCATTCAGTCTTCCAACAAAACTATACCGGGACAGAAACGAAAACAAGGATTCAAGAGAACCCTTAACCTTAACTTTGAATTTTTTTTTTGATTGTTTTGACAAGAGATACCCCCTAACGTCACTCCACTTTTCTACTTTTCATACATACATACATCCGTCTCCATACATACAATACCTCCATTTACTTCCTCCACTATACTCCTTTCGTGCTTGATTTGTCACAGTCAAATCAGCTGATCCCCTTTCCATACTCCCACATCCCACAACCTATTCTACCGAAGGCTTCTTGTTGCTTTTTGTTTCTCTACTTCTATCCAGTCCAACCCGTGGATCTTGGAATTCAGAAAAAAAAAGAACCTCCCTTTGGTCTACCATACAACCCATTGGATCTCAGTCCATTCTCCAGGATAGGACTTGCCTTGTTTGTGCTTTGTGTCTTCACTCCCAGGCTTTTGGTCTGAGCAGTCATCGACAAATAACAGGTAGTCCCCTTGATTTTTCCTTTTGTGTTCCTGTTTTTTTTTTTGCATTTTCATTTCCTTTGTGTGTCTCGCATCTCGACAAATTACCTTGGAAAACCGACTTATGGACGACCCGTGCTATATCGTATCACCGGACTTACTGGATTCCTGATTTGCTTTCATTGCCGTGCTGGACACTTGCCCCGTCATTGAATGACGGTAACTTGAATAATGATGACCTTGGAAACAATTTTTGTCCCAGCGCCCGCTGTGAGACTGGACACGTTGAGTGTTGTTTAATGTTGCATACACTCAACTCCACTTGGATTCTATTATACCGTTCCTGGACCCATGGACTCTCTTCTTCCACCCCGGAGAAGAGAACTGTATTATATTGGCCTTGGATACCCCCACTGGACTTGAATGAAACCGTCTTGGACATAACCCACCGCCCTGAGGATTTTATGATGTATTACAATCTTGACCTGCCCTGGATCACAAAATAGCACAGTGCTCTAATCGCCCCACCCCTGGATGAGTCAATGAGGCTTGCTGGAATTGATGAACACCTGGAGAGATTGACGGCACCAATTGGAGACAGAACCTGTTCGCATCTGATAATGTCTTGACCTTTACTACACCTTGCTCGCAGGACTAGTAGTCTCTGGACTAATGCTCAATGGATTTTGCTGGTCATCGAAATCTCTGAAGGATCACTACACGGCGTGTAGCTCGGACCTAGTATGCGTTGTGGATCCCCACATCCGCCGTGTTTTTACTGTCGCTTCTTGTCTGGCCATTGTGTGTATAGTTACCTGGATTGTCACGTCACTTAGCCTGGACCTTAGTGATAGTATCAATGGATCATATGTTCTTTGGTTGGTACTTTCGATGATTCTCAGGCGATCGCTCAGTCAACTAACCGATTCTTTCTAGGACGTCACTCCCTTTTGGATCGCGGACATGTGCTTTTTTATTCATGTTATGATCATGTTTCACAAATAGAAAGGTCTATTTACTGACGTACAGTTCTTGTTTTTTAGTGCTTGCTTTTACTTCCCAGCCAAGCTGGATCTCAAATATATCACAATGCCTTGCCACATCAAGAACGACCCAGAACAGGTTTCTTTGTCCCAGTCATCGTTGAAAAACATGGACCACATCTCTCAACCCAGGCATACCGAAATGATCCAAGGAATCTCAAACATGGCCTCCAGATCGATCCAGGATGATGACCTCTCAAGCCAGGACAATTTCTCTTTGTGCTCCAGTACACATCAAAGCCATGGAACCCCCCACGGACTACCGTCATGGGCTTTGGGCGATGTAGACTCACTAGACAGTGGTGTCATCCCATCCACCAAGCCAGAATCCCCAGAAGTACAGATGTTGTCTTTCAATTTGTCCCATCAATTGATGCCTTCCACCGTGGGCCCCAGTGATGTAATGTATCACACCGGATCTGAATACTCAGGCTTCCATGATAATGACCTGGATCTCACACATCCTCAAGATTTCAACCCATACTCCATGATGGACTTGACTGCTTATGATGATGTCTCCGGCCAAAGCGGGAACCAGTCCTGCACTGATGATGCGCTGTCCAGCCACAGCTCTCACACAGACGACAGCCACCTGGCTGCCAGCGATGCTTGGAATTCCATGGTGACAGACACCAGAAACTACCACGGATCACCACTTGAACAATTTTCTTCCAGCATGTTTCACCCCGTGCCCGTCTCTCCCCCTTTGACGGAAGCGAGTAATGATGTCTCTGTTACTTCCTCATGCTCTCACCCCGGATACCCATCGTTCATGACCCACGAGGATGCCATGTTGAAGGATGTTACAGCCACTCCCGTTGGAAGTCATGGTATCAATCTAGGAGACCCGTTGTTCCCCCTCACGCCGCCGCTCGCGGAACAGGACCCAAACAAGTAAGTGCCATTTGACTCCCATGTACGATTGATCATGTCTTGGAATGATCCTAACCGCCTTTCCCCCTCAATAGAACCATCCGGGCTTCTAAGAATGCACGTAGACCAGCTCTTCACACCCCACCATCCCAGACCCAGGTGAAGCAGGACCCAGAGTTTTTCCCTCCGTTGCCAAAGGAGCCTGTCCGGCAGAGATCCACCAAGGAATCCACTGAGCTGCGCAACCCCCGGGATCACCCATACTATTCTTTGCCTACTCATAGTGATGGAAAGTATTACTGCCCTTTCGCCAACGGAGACAAGCCTTGCAATCACGCTCCCACTACCCAGAAATGTGCTTACCAGTAAGTTTCGACGCATCCACTACCATCGCGAGAAAATGTGGCTAATCGTTTGAAGCAAATATTTGGATTCCCATCTGAAGCCGTACCGTTGCAAGGTGCCTGCCTGCATGGATGCCCAGTTGCAATTTTCTTCCAATGCTTGCCTCTTCCGTCACGAGCGCGAAGCTCATGGATTCCATGGTCATGGAGACAACCCCCACCTTTGTCTGTTTGAAGGATGTGACCGTTCGATTCCCGGATATGGATTTCCCCGTCGCTGGAACCTCTTTGACCACATGAGGCGCGTCCACGATTATGCTTCTTCTGACCGGCCCAGCTCCCCAGATGCTTCCCCAACTACCGGCCAGGCTGCTAAGAAGAAGGAAACCATTGGACGCAAGCGTCGTGTGACTGGTGTTACCGGAGCACAGACCATGAAGCGCACTCGCTCCACCCAGTCCCAGACCAACCCACTCAAAGCAGCCCAGCAGACCTCCGCCCATCACAATCAGAGGCTTCAGAACGCGGAGAGGAACTACTATAACTGCCGTTCCCGACTCCTTGAGGAGCTGAGCAACATCACTCCCCAAGATTCCTCGATGCACGAGAAAGTCAATGCCAGCCTTCAGGAGCTGATCACTCTGGGGTTGAACTACCGCCACATTGAAGCCAGCCAGGCTGCTGCCCAGATTGCCAATGGTCTTCCTGCTTGAATGAAGCGTAAGGAGCCACAATCATGCCGACAGCTTGCCCCCTTTAGGTCACCAAGGATTGGATGATTTACCGTTTAAACATCTCATGATGTCCATCATGAGAACCCCTTATGGATGTGTGAAAGAACCGCGGACCTGTCCGAGTTCACTTCTTCGGCCCTACTAGATTTCCTATTCCTATATAGAGGATCTCTTACATACCCCCCGGTTTGCCAGAAGCACACCTCCGCAGCGATGTGTCTCTGACCATCGTCTTCTCCGAGCTGCTACAGTGGATCTGGGCAGCTGACTGTCCCTTTCTCATGGCGATGCTACTTTGATTAGTAGCAGCCTAGAGATGTCACTGTGGCGACTGGAGCAGGAATGCTGCAATCTGCCTCAAATGCCGCCAGGCATGGCCTTTTGAACTGGTATTTCCAACGGAAATACTTCCCCTTCTCTTTCTTTGACATGGGACAGCTTGCTGTTTCATGTAACATTCGTTCTCAGTTGATGCTTTATTTCAAAGACAAATTTCTGCTTGCAAAATACATACACAAGAAAACAAAGGAAAAA